>NC_087065.1:8493158-8729209 GCF_963678635.1 Symsagittifera roscoffensis | reverse complement strand
AATTATGGCCGAGACGATTAGAAAATTGGGGAAAATTACCAAATATAGAAACAAAAAGGGTAGTTCTTATCTCAATTCAGTTTTCACAATTATATCAATGCTTCGTATGGCAATTTTACAACATAACTTTATGAATTTATTCATGTGTATAAGTTTTACTGCATTTTATAACTTACAACAAACAGTTAATATGGTTGACCTAAAAATATTACAAAGGTTTCAAATTTGATTTTGATTTTTTTTTTGTTTTCAGAAACTACTGCTGAAATAAAAAAAGGCAACTATTGAGACACACGTGGAAAAATGGTGAGTAAAAAATGGAGAGTTAATTGTTAAAATATATCTTCAAACTAATTTTGATCAGGTTCCGAAAAATAAACATTGGGGAGGATAGTTTCAATTGTGAGTTGAAAGTTTTCCGATTGTGTGAATGACATTTTTTGGGCCTAAAAGTGGCCAAGGAAGTTCAATGAAGATGTTGACTTTTTCAGGAGTGTAGCGGTAAATGCGTGGTGAGTATTTTGTATGAAATTATAGAGCTCGTGGTTAAAATTAGTATAGTGGAGTTTTGTAAAAAGTGTCGTTGAGTAATGCAATAGAAATCATGGGTGTGAGTGAGCTTTGTTTTTGGCTTTACTTCTTGCGAGCAGTTGATGTCGCGTTCTTTTGAGTTAGAATGTTAAAGGTGAGTTGAAAATTATTAAATTTAGTGAGAAATGGTCCAAATTTTTTTTCGCAGTGCGTGGTCAATAACAAGATCAAAGATTTTGTTGGTGCTATCAGAGTAAATGGATCTGTGTAGTATGATGACTCTTCCATATCGCCTATGACTGTACAGCGTATGAATATCGTAGTGCTTGATGTGAAATGGCTTAGGTTTTTGTGCGATAAAGAAACGAAAGACTTGTGTTAGTCCAATATGATTAAATTCAATCAGTTTTGGTGCGTTAGTAGCTGATTAAAAAAATTAAAGTGGCATAAAATTAATCGTCTTCGTTTCTTCGTTTTGGTAGTTGCAAAGGGTTAGTGAAATTTAAAAATGATATCCAGGAAAGGGTAGGAAGGAGGGAATGTTCCTCTAAAACGGTGTCGTGTTAGTTTTGTTCTTCGGTTTTATGATAGGAGTATTCAGGAAAAACTGGGAGGTTTTCAAGTACAAACTGTGTAGTGGTATTATGTCTAGTTTGTTTACTACGAATGACTAGTGATGGTGACATTCGGTATAGTAAGTACATAGGTGTAAGTAGCGGGTGAGTAGGCTACTTTCTCTTAATGAGGGTGCAATGTGCATGAGTAGGAATGTTTTTATTGGATGATGTGGACGTTTCCGACAGTGAAGCTGAAGGTTCGTTGGTGGATATTAAGTTGTCGGTTAGTGTGACGAATTTGCTGTTGGTGTTGAATCTAGTCGTCGTGGTCGTATTCCAGTTGGCCGTATATCGTAGGTTTGTGAGTGTCAGGGATTTTAATGGAGAGAAGCGAAAGAATGGGGGTTGCATTAGTGTAGGAGGAACTGGAAGAAGTAGATTTATTGCGAGAGTTGGGGGAGTTACGGGGACAAAAGTTGGTTGGGAGAAGATAGTGGGACTTGGTTCAGATTCTAAAAAACTGTCATGGGGGTCAATGGTGGGATTATTTAGAGAGTTATGATTATCAGAACCGTTTAAATAGAATCATCGGAGTGCATGTGAGGTGAGTTAGACGAGAAGATTGAAAAAATGATGAAAAAAACTGGCAAGGGAAAAGAAGTGAGAACGGAAATGGAAATGACAGAGTATTGTCGTTCGAGGTTGGAGGGATAAGAGAGAGAATGGTTGAGGGATACAACTTGGCGGCTCATCGGGGGCTGAAAACATTATTGTTCTTAAAAACGGAGTTTTTTGTAAGAGGTTGTTCTATTATTAGTTTATATATTCCAACAGTATTTTTTGGCTGATATGCTTCATGTGAAATGTGTTTTTTTTTTGTTTATCTCTGTTCTTCTGGATTTAGGATGCTAATAAAAATGTAGTCCTAGTTGTTTGTGGTGCTGTTTGTAATTGACTTTTATTTGACAAATTGTGTAAATAGGATGGTGCTGTGGGTGTAGTGTTTCTATTGTCTTAGGGAGTATCCAATGTGTTTAACTTTGACAATAATTGCATGTTGTATTCGCTAATTTGTGCGTCTAATAGTTTTGTATTGATAGATGATGAGAAATATTCAAAAATCCTGCTAATAATAATCTGTCTGGCGTCTAATAACTGTTGTATAAAATGCAAAACGGTTGTATTTTCCCTTAGGAAGTGAAAGTAAAAAAACCTATGGAAACGAATATTGCGTATAATATAGTCAATCTTTCTAGAATGTATTATGGCCCTCTAAAATGCTAGTAGTTGTTTTTTTTGTGGATGTAAAAAAGTTTAAAAATATAGATCGGAGAGATATGTGTAAATATAAATTGCAGAAGATATTTTTATCTGTTGAGGTAAATATAATCTTCAAATTCTTCAAATTATCTACTGTAACTTTGTTTGTAAGTGTCTGAGTACCTAAGAATTTTTTCAACAAATTTCTTAAGGTTTTGATCGATAGATTGCCTTTGCATAGTGTCCATCTTTGCGAGAAGTTCTTGAAATTGTTGTGTAGGGATACGATGGTGCGTATCTGATTCAGAGTTTATTCGTGTGGATTGTAAATTGGTATTAGGATTTCTAGCAATGCGCGTATGCTTGCAGGATTATGTTTTTTGATGTTTCCTTCGTAATCAATAAAATTTAGCGGTTGATTGAGAGTAATTATCATGGATAAGTTATATTCAATACTGCTAATGCTAGTGATTGTAACATTTGTGTTCTTTCTAGTTCACAGTAGTTTTCGAGGGTTTTTTGTAGTGTGACCGGTATATAAAAGTTTCAAACACCTTTGTTTTGATTTGTACCGATTTGTTTTAATTTATAATTGTGAACTTTCCTGTTTTCAAATCAAATTTTTTTTCATCTTTGACTAATATTCCACAGTACTGCTTCTAGATAAGGGTTTTCAAAATTTGCATGCTCAGTCAATTTCAGGATATAATTGAAAAAAGTCCATTTTATTTTCATACCTTGTATGTTTTGTTGAGTATTTTAAGCTGATTTTGTTTTAATTTGATTTACTTGTTCAATTGGTATAAATTCGGTTAAGACTTTTTTTCGAATTTAATCATTCTTGCTTGCGTTTTAGCAACTTGAATGGTAGTACATGTGTCTTCAGGAAACCAAACAAGGATTGCCTGGGTGCGAGTGGTAGGGTCGCAATATCCTTGATCTTTTTTGCGGGGCAAGCAAACTCTTTGTTTTAATATACTACCATAAGTCACGTGTAAGTTGAACTTGTTCGAGTTGTAGTATTCTGAAACTTTCGTGCTAGCTTTACACTTGGATGGGTCATTCACTGCAATGTGGTATATCCAACTTTTATCTTGAACATCTTAAGTTATTCGTCCGTGTTCACCATGGTAGTGGAATTTTCCATCTAGTGGCATACGGTCTTGTTCTTGATCAAGTTGATATTGATGTGTCGACTTTGGAAATTTACTTGCGTTTAAATTTTGTAATTTCACAGAACTCTTTTTTACAGAGTTCTCTTTTTGTATCTTGGGGTTAACATGTACTATCATTTCATTATTATTTTGGTAGTGCTATTCATGGTCGAGTCTATTCTTGTTATCGTTGAAGACTTGTGAACAATATTTTTTTTTCCTTTCTAAAAAATCTCTGTGAATTCTTAACCTGTGAGTGTTGTAGCGCGAGCTTTCGCGTTAAGTGTTAGAATTACACTAGTTGTTTCGACTGCTTGGGGTTCTGATATGCATTTTGTAGTTTGTTTTATGGTGTGTTTTTGAAGTGTTTTTTGTTGATTGTCGTCGCAACCATAGTGAGTCACTAAAATTTCCTATGATCCTGTTCGATGAGCCGGGTGAATTGTTGGTTCTAGGTGTACAGAGAAGTAAAAGTAATACTGATGGAATTTTTAGAGGAAAAATGTGAATGATAGTCTTGAAATTGGATTTTTAACAGATGCATTGGTCATTTTTTCATCTATCATATTAATCAATTAATTCTAAGCAGGAAAAAGGAGGAGGCAAGTATTGAACTATAATGTCCGAATGAAGCAGTGTTCGTGGATGATTGGCGAGACTGTTCAAATTTTTGTTGATCTAAAAAAAGGTGGTGCTACAAAAGTATTTCAATCTAATCGTAGCTATTCATTTGTAATTTAAAGTTTTTGATATCTGTTATTTAGATGACGTCGAAATTTACTAAAAAAAAACATTGAAATAAGATATAATTAAAACGGAAGGTGTTGATGGTAGGGAAAATGTTGTTTATGGTGGCGTAATGACGTTTTATCTGAAGGATGCCAAGTTTGGTTCACCTTGGGAGAATGTGTAGCTCATCCAAAGCTGGAGTCTTTTTGAAGAGAATGAGGGATTAAACTGGTTTTCTCTGAGTTGTTCAGAAGTGGGTGTTGAACCTTAGTAGCCTGATGGAGTATTTGGTGTGTTTTGTTGTGAACTGAAGTTTAAAGGCTGAGGGGGTATGTTGTAGTGTAATGGTTTAGAGATTAAAAGAGTTCAGATAAGTGATGAGGGCATGGTGAATTCAACTCGTGGTGTTGTAAAATCCTGTTTGGTCGTGAATTAATTTTTTGTCGGTCAATTTCGGTATTAGGGTTCTGATTTTGACTTTGAAGTGTGGCTCTGTTCAGGTTTTGTGGTAGTGGTGGGTATATGTTATATGTTGGTTTGTACTGGGGTTTATTTTGGGGTGCGTTGTGATGAGCTGGTGTTAATGGTTCTGATAAAAGTGCTTGTCTATCTTCAAAGGTATATGATTTTTCTATGTATGATATTCGAGTAGTTGTTTGAGACTGAAACGATTGAGGTGAAGTAGTAGGGGTTGTACGGGGGTTTTCTTTTGGGTTTTGGAATGGGTTAGCAAATGGTTAATCTGTGTTTGGGGTTGGATGAGCAATTTTGATAATTGTTTTTGGAAGTTTTCGATGAAACTTGAATTGATTTCTAGTGTTAGTATTGTTCAAGAGAAGTGATTACTCAGGCAATTGCTAGGATGAATGCAGTTAGTGCTTTCTTAAGTCACTAATAAAAGTTCAGTATGAAGGAAGCTATTTCTGTTAGAAAAATGACAAAAAGAGTGAGGAGGTCTTTTTTGTTGAGAAAATTTTTTCATTTAGAAGAAAGTGTATTGCTAAGAAACCTAGTTAAGTTGTCGGTAGTTTGGGAAAAGGGTAATAAAATGTTTGTAAAAAAAAATAAAAACTCGCAAACTGTAATTAAAAAGCTAGAAAAATGACCATCATCAATTTTAAAATATCGCACCAAAAATGATAAATTTTGTAAGAAAAAACTTCAAATGTGTTTTGGAAGTTTGAAAGAATGACTGTAAATTGAGATTTTGGAAAAGGATTTTGATTTTCCGAAAGCCTAGTTTTTTTTTAGAGTTTTATCGAATGGGATTGGATTATTTAATATTTTTCGACGAGTGGGTCGGGTATGGAGAAATTATGGTGAATAGAAGTCTGGAGGTTTGGATATAAGGTTGCTAGCTCTTGTTTTTATTCATTGAAAGATCACCTGTTTTTCGTAGTGTAGATTATCTTTCGGCTGAGTGATCGTAGAAACTTTTAGCTTCAGATTTTTTTACTTACTTTCTTTTTGGGATTTTGAATCTTATTGTGTTCAATAAGGTGAATTTTGTAGTGATTGATACGTTCGGGTTTAAACTTACTATATGATATTTATTAAAGTTTTCAAAGAGAAAAAACGTTAGTAGCAAAAAACAAGTGAAAAATAATCTAAAAAAATAAGGTGGCGAATAAACAATACAACAATTTCAAGTGTTGCGATTGGTTGAGTGTTGGATGAAAGTTTTTGAAAAATATATTTATTAATTGTTGATTCTGATCATTTGAAAAAGACTAACTTACTGTTTCTTTTATAATTCAAATAACTTTTGTGGAGAATACTTATACTTTCAAATGTGTTTGAAGATAATGAGAATTGATTACATGGTTAATATTTTTAATATTGGATTTGTAATTAATTTGTATGTTACGTCTGCGGCTTTTTTCAATGAATTGATATGTTCCTTTTCTAATTGGTTGTAATGTTTTTGAGATTCGTTGTAAAATTTGGAATTAGTACAACATGTTCCTATTTTTAGATTTAAAGCTGGTATAAAACTCGAAAGTGGTTGAATTTTTTTCTTTTGTAGTAAATTCTTTGAAATTTTTTGTAAGTTTCATTGTGTATTTTATCAATTTTTAAAGTCCATTCGGGCTGGGTAACGAAATTTAATTTTAAGATTTGCGGTTGATTAAAATGATCTTCATTTTGAGTGTAGGGTGATAAATTATAACAAATGGAGCCTTTTGATGGTTGACAATATCCTTGAATACTGCCAAGTAATTTTATCCATACTGGTGCGTTTGGTAAGTTAAAAAATGAGTAAAAATATGATAAGTGTTTCTTTCCGAAGAAATTGTCTTTTCGTTTTTGAAGAGTGTGATGGGTAAAATGCTACTTATAATAAACTTAGCGGTAGACAGGGTCCTTTAGTATCTGTGTGAAGATATTCTTATATATCTGTCTTTTCATCTTTGGATATTGTTAAACTTTTGGAAATAATGGAGTAAGGTTTTGTTTCCTAGGATGGTGACATCGGATTTTTCGGATTTAGTTTTATATTTATGCCAAGATTTCCATTGGCGAATTACAGGGTCAAGATTTTGATCTTTTTTGAGTAGGTCTGTTATGAGTTTTAATGTATAGGGTTAAAAAAATTTAGTGGTAATGTTAGTGGTATGTTAACAACAGGTTTTTTTGAATCAAACACTTTATCTATTGTTGATAAATTCGTGTTAAAATCTGATGGTCCTGCTAATTTGATTCTATCTGTTAAATCTAGTTTTTCTAGTAAGGGAAACTATTTATTACACTGTGGAAAATGTTTTAATAGTTTTAACTAAATACTATCGATTACTCATGAAGACCGTGGTATGGCATTAAATGTGATTTTTTGTTTATTCGACTTCAAAATAGTTATTTTGACATTTCAAATGAGGTGGAAAACGTTCTAAGTGATTTAGTTGTTTGTTATCTGTGTCAGTGTTTACTTCATACTTGTATTCTGATTGATTTAATGTTTATCTTTGCAAAAAATTGAAGATTTTCTTATACTTCGACTGTCACTTTTCGTGTTAATAATTCTGGCGGTGAAACTATACTAAATGTATCTGTTAAAGCATGATTTCTACCTGCTGTCTGAATTATGTGTGAGTTCAGAAATTTCATCAGATTTAACTGACTTCTAAATACTCTCAAAAGTGTAGAAAATCTGAGTTCTGCCTGTGTGAAGAGTCCTAAAACTGTACGGATATGAAACTCGTTTTATTTTTTCCGTGGTGTGGTTTCAGAAAAAGTGCGCCGACTCCAAAGTTGAATGCGTCGCACTTTGCATAAAATGGTTGATTTGGGTCTGGGATAGTCTTTAGGATTTGTTGCCCTTATGGTTTTTAATTTCTTCGAATCGTTTTTGATGCTGAAACGTCAATTCAAACTGGTTCTTTTGACGTAGGTTGTTATAAACCGGTCTCAGATATAGTTGCTTTTTATGCACATATTTGCTTAAAAAATTTGACATTCCAAAAAATTCTTGTGTTTTCTTTTTATTAGAGTAAGTTTGCAGTTTTAAAATTGCATCTAAACTTGGCTTTTGTACTTCGATGATATGGCATGAAAACTTACCGCGAGTAAGGAAACAATGAGATTTTCTGGAGCTGCTTTCATATTAACCTTTGGTAAGTTTTGATATGATATTTTTCTCAAACTTTGAAGATTTCTGATTTTGTTTGTAATTTTATGAAGACATCGTTTAAATATGAGATTAAATTTTTACTTAATATTAATGTTCGGAAAGTTTTTTTCATGAAAGTGTGAAAAACTGCTAGACCTATGAAATACCGTAGAAAATTGTATTAACGTCGTATTGTTGATTTCCCTTAACGAATTGTGTTAAGCGGCGTGATTGTACATCTAGAGGCATTTGGTTATATGCGATGTTCATGTCTACTGTTCGGTAGTTTTGTCCATATATTTTTTTGAGAGTTAGTGGTATCGGTTCGATGAGTCAATTGCATTTGAGTTCATTGATCAGAGAGTTTAAATATTTAGCGTCTAGTACTATTTTAGGGGATTTACCTTTCGTTAACATTATAGCTGGTTTCATAACCGGATTTTCTTAGGTTGTTGTTCTTTGTTATCTGGTGAAATAGTTTGAGAATATCTAAAAGTCTGTTTACTTTGTCTTGAAAACGCTTAGGAATTTTATTTGCTCGTTGCTTTATAAGTGTAAGATATAATGGTGAAAGATGTAGAACTTCAAAATACGGAGTTTTTGGTGAAGTCATCGGTGCGGCGTTTCGGTTCTGTTACTAAATAATTTTTGGTTTTTCTATGTAAAAAATGGTAGGTTAAGTATTGTTTTCTCTTGACCTGGACGCAGTCTTGCGTTTGTTTCGCAATATCCTAGTAATCCTAACAGAAGTGTCATTTTGTAAAGAGAATCGTTGTATAGAAGTAATTTGATGCAATCTGTACCTGTAATTTCTGCTTATTTGATGATGAGATTGTTACTCGAAACATATTACGGATTGGTCTGAATTCAAAGCCGGGCATGTACAACTTTTGTGTGTTTTGATCATAAATGTATCGATGAATTTGAGTGATTGAAAAATTGTACGTATATCTTGTTAAGTGTTTCAAATAATGTTGTATATAGTGCATAAATTCGAGAAAAATGGAGGTTGCAGTTTAATTCGTTAAAAAATGTTAAGCGAATGGTCTTTTTTCGTGTACATTTAGCTTTAGTCTGTAGTTTACTACATATTAAACTATTAATGGTATTCATTTAGTAATATTTTTGGTATATCTATTATGTTGTGTTTGATATCTGGGTTATGAAATATTTGTTTAAAGGATTGTTCTAGAAATTTGTTTGGTTCCATTGTTTTCGTTGGTATGAATTAGAAATTATTATATCCATTATTTTTTAAATTTGTACCTTGTTCTATAGTAACTTGCTTTATAAGGTATTGTGTTTTATTCCATGTTTTGATGTTCATGATAGTTCATTTTGCTCCTGTATCTATTAAGAAACCAATTTCAAGGTCTGGTGTTCAAGAGTTTTTGCATTTTTCACTTTCTAAAAAAAGGGGTAATTGTCCAACGTTTATGTTTAGGTGGAGGTTTTTTCGATGCTCTATTTTGTTGCAAATCTTTTTTTTGGCATGACTTTTGACAAAGTGTAGTATAATTTAGCATGTCATTTGTTGGTCTCTGCTAGTTTTCTTAAGGTTCATATCGGGATATTCGAGCTAATAGTGATCCAAATAAACTGTATTTCATATTTTTGTTCTAATTTTAACATATTAAAAACTAAACTGTTTGCGTCTTCTCTTTCGTCCTCCATGTTTTCACAATATATATATATGATATAATTGCATTTGTGAAGTGTCTGTGTTCATCAGAAACAATATTTCTTGGTATCCTGAAACTTTCGTGCTAGCTTCACACTTGGATGGATCATTCGTTGCAATGTGGTGTATCCAACTTTTATCTTGAACATCGTAAGTTATTCGTCCGTGTTCACCATGGTAGAGGAATTCCATCTAGTTGTATACGGTCTTGTTCTTGATCAAGTTGATATTGGTGTGTCGACTTTGGAAAATTACTTGCGTTCAAGTTTTGTAATTTCACAGAATACTTTTTTTACAGAGTTTTCTTTTTGTATCTTGGGGTTAACATGTACTATTATTTCATTATTATTTTGGTAGTGCTATTCATGGTCGAGTCTATTCTTGTTACCGTTGGAGACTTGTGAACAATGTTTTTTCTTTCTTTCTAAAAAAATCTCTGTGAATTCTTAACCTGTGAGGGTTGTAGCGCGAGCTTTTGCGTTAAGTGCTGCAATTACACTAGTTGTTTCGACTGCTTGGGTTCTGATATGCATTGTGTAGTTTGTTTTATTGCGTATTTCTGAAGTGTTTTTTGTTGATTGTCTTCGCAACCATAGTGAGTCACTAAAATTTCCTATGGTTCTGTTCGATGAGCCGGGTGAATTGTTGGTTCTAGCTGTACAGAGAAGTAAAAGTAATTAACTGTTGAAATTTTTAGAGGAAACAAATGAATGATAGTCCTGAAATTGGATTCTAAACAGATGCATCGGTCTTTTTTTTATCTATCATATTTATCAATTAATTCTAAGCAGGAAAAAGGAGGAGGCAAGTATTGAACTATAATGTCCGAATGAGGCAGTGTTCGTTGACCAAAAAAAAGTGGTGCTGCAAAAGTATTTCAATCTAATCGTAGCTATTTATTTGTAATTTAAAGTTTTTGATATCTGTTAATTAGATGACGTCGAAATTTACTGAAAAAACATTGAAAGAAGATATAATTAAAACGGAAGGTGTTGATGGTAGGGAAAATGTTGTTTTTGGTGGGGTAATGACGTTGTATCTGAAGGATGCCAGGTTTGGTTCACCTTGGGAGAATGTGTAGCTCATCCAAAGCTGGAGTCTTTTTGAAGAGAATGAGGGATTAAACTGGTTTTCTCTGAGTTGGTGTTGAACCTTAGTAGCCTGATGGAGTATTTGGTGTGTTTTGTTGTAAACTGAAGTTTAAAGGCTGATGAACCGTGTAATGATTTAGAGATTAAAAGAGTTGAGATAAGTGATGAGGGCATGGTGAATTGAACTCGTGGTGTTGTTAAAATCCTGTTTGGTCGTGAATGAATTTTTTGTCGGTCAATTTCGGTATTAGGGTTCTGATTTTGACTTTGAAGTGTGGCTCTGTTCAGGTTTTGTGGTAGTGGTGTGTATATGTTATATGTTGGTTTGTACTGGGGTTCACTAGTAAATTCTTTGAAACTTTTTGTAATTTTCATTGTGTATTTTATCAATTTTTAAAGTCCATTCGGGCTGGGTAACGAAATCTAATTTTAAAACTTGCGGTTCATGAAAATGATCTTCATTTTGAGTGTAGGGTAGTAAATTATAACAAATGGAGCCTTTTGATGGTTGACAATATCCTTGAATACTGCAAAGTACTTTTATCCATACTGGTGCGTTTGGTGTGTTAAAAAATGAGTAAAAATTTGATAAGTTTTTCTTTCCGAAGAAATTGTTTTTTCGTTTTGGAAGAGTGTGATGGGTAAAATGCTACTTATAATAATTTTAGCGGTAGACAGGGTACTTTAGTATCTGTGTGAAGATATTCTGTTATATCTGACTCTTCATCTTTGGGTATTGTTAAACTTTTGGAAATATTGGAGTAAGGTTTTGTTTCCTAGGATGGTGACATCGGATTTTTTGGATTTAGTTTTATATTTATGCCAAAATTTCCATTGGCGAATTACAGGGTCAAGATATTGATCTTTTTTGAGTAGGTCTCTTATGAGTTTTAATGTATAGGATTAAAAAAAAATTCTGTATCTCTTGACATGTTAGTGGTATGTTAACGACAGGTTCTTTTGAATCAAACACTTTATCTATTGTTGATAAATTCGTGTTAAAATCTGATGGTCCTGCTAATTTGATTCTATCACTTAAATCTAGTTTTTCTAGTAAAGGAAACTATTTATTACACTGTGGAAATTGTTTTGATGTTTTTAACTAAATACTATCGATCATTCATGAAGACCATGGTATGGCATTAAATGTGCTTTTCCTGTTTAATTGACTTCAAAATGGTTATTTTGACATTTCCAATTAGGTGGAAAACGTTGTAAGTGATTTAGTTGTTTGTTATCTGTGTCAGTTTTTATTTCATACTTGTATTCTGATTGTTTTTTTTGTTTATCTTTGGCAAAAAAGAATTGAAGCTTTTCTTATATTTCGACTGTCACTTTTCGTGTTAACAATTCTGGCGGTGAAACTATACTAAATTTATCTGTTAAAGCATGATTTCTACCTGCTGTCTGAATTATGTGTGAATTCAGAAAATTAATCAGATTTAACTGAAATCTAAAGACTCTCAAAAGTGTAGAGAATCTGAGTTCTGCTTGTGTGAAGAGTCTTAAAATTGTGCGGATATCAAACTCGTTTTTTTTTCCGTGGTGTGATTTCAGAAAAGTTGGGACGACTTCAAAGTTGAATGCATCGCACCTTGCATAAAATGGTTGATTTGGATCTGGGATAGTTTTTAGGATTTATTGCTCTTATGAGGTTTTTAATTTCTTCGAGTCGTTTTTGATGCTGAAGTGTCAATTCAAACTGGTTCTTTTGACGTAGGTTGTTATAAACCGGTCTAAGATATAGTTGCTTTTTATGCACATATTTGCTTTAAAAATTTGACATTCCAAAAAATTCTTGTGTTTTCTTTTTATTAGATGAAGTTTGCAGTTTCAAAATTGCATCTAAACTTGGCTTTTGTACTTCGATGATATGGCATGAAAATTTACCGCGATTAAAGAAACAGCGATTAAAGATTTTCTGGAGCTGCTTTCATTATAACCTTTGGTAAGTTTTGATATGATATTTTTCTTAAACTTTGAAGATTTCTGAATTTGTTTGTAATTTTATGAATTATCGTCTAAATATTAATGTTCGGAAAGTTTTTTTCATGAAAATGTGAAAACTGCTAGACCTATGAAATACCGTAGAATACTGTAAAAACGTCGTATTGTTGATTTCCCTTAACGAATTGTGTTAAGTGGCGTGATTGTACATCTAGAGGCATTTGGTTATATGCAATGTTCATGTCTACTGTTCGGTAGTTTTGTCCATTTATTTTTTTGAGAGTTAGTGGTATCGCATTAGTCAATTGCATTTGAGTTCATTGATCAGAGAGTTTAAATATTTAGCGTCTAGTACTATTTTAGGGGATTTACTTTTCGTTAATATTGTAGCTGGTTTCATAAACGGATTTTCTTAGGTTATTCTTCTTTGTTATCTGGCGAAATAATTTCAATTAAATTGAGAATATCTAAAAGTCTGTTTACTTCGTCTTGAAAACGCTTAGGAATTTTACTTGCACGTTGCTTTTTAAGTGTAAGATATAATGGTGAAAGATGTAGAACTTTAAAACACGGAGTTTTAGTTTTTGTGAAGTCATCGGTGCTCCGTTTCGGTTCTGTTACTACATTAATTTTTGGTTTTTCTTTGTAAAAAATGGTAGGTTAAGTATTCGTTTCTCTTGAACTGGACGCAGTCTTGCGTTTGTTTCGCAATATCCTAGTAATCCTAACAGATGTGTGATTTTGTAAGGAGAATCGTTGAATAGAAGTAACTTGATGCAATCTGTATCTGTAATTTCTGCTTATTTGATTGATGAGATTGTTACTCGAAACAAATTACGGATTGATCTGAATTCAAAGCCGGGCATGTACAATTTTTTTGTGTTTTGATCATAAATGTATCAATGAAAAGGGGTAAATGTCCAACGTTTAAGTTTAGATAGAGGTTTTTTCGATGCTCTATTTTGTTAATATTATTTGTTTTGGCATGACTTTTGACAAAGTGTAGTATAATTTAGCATGTCATTTGTTGTTCTTTGTTAGTTTTGTTAAGGTTCATATCGGGATATTCGAACTAGTAGTGATCCAAATAAAGTGTATTTCATATTCTTGTTCTAATTTTAACATATTGAAAACTAAACTGTTTGCGTTTTCTCTTTAGTCGTCCATGTTTTCACAATATATATGATATAATTGCATTTGTGAAGTGTCTGTGTTTCCTACTTCTAGTGGGTCTCGAGTTGTTTCAACTGTAGCTTGTACCTGATTATTTTGTCGTTGATATTCTTGCGTAATACTTCTATAGTTTTCATTTCGTCGATATGGATGCTGTGAGTTGTTTCGAGGTGGTGACTGATAACAATTTTTTGATCTATTTTGGTAGCTGTTGATACTATTTCTGTAATGTTTTGAATGTTCACAAGGTCTGTTGTTATAGGTAATTTCTGTTATTCGAATTGAAATTTGAAAATTTTGTAGTTCTCTTATCAATGAACGGTCAATTGAGAAATATCGGTTGCAGTTGTTGGAATACGAACGGTTTCTTTGATATTTAGAATAGTTACTTGTATTAGAAAAAGATTTTAAGTAGTGGTTTCTGTTTTGGCTATTGTGACTATCTGAGCGGCTATAACTGTTTTGAAAAAATAATTTGAAATACTTTTTGATGTGCCCCGAGAATTGTTGACATGTGGTGATTGTGATCTACAGTTACAATAGCTAGAAGGGAATTGATTTCCTGAGCTTTTGTTACCCGGAATACTTTTGTTTGGTAGATTTTAGTCTTTTTCATGTATTGGTAAAAATGTTTGTTTGCTTCTTTTTGTTTTGGTTTTTTGTTTTACTTATTTTACTGTTTTGATATAAATTCAGCAATGCTATGCCGTATCTACGGCAATAATTACACCATTTTTTGGATGAGGGTTCTCTTTTTGTTATGGGTTTTTTTTATGTATATAATGTGAGATTGAGTGATTTTTTCTGCTACCTCACTGTCTGATTCTTGAATAGTTTTATATAAGACGCAGATGTCTGAATGTTTTTCAGATATTGTAAAAAAAAAATTCTAATTCTTCTAATTTCAGTGTGATTTTTGCTTGTTCCAATTTCTCTACAAGTTTTCGGAAACTTATATCTGGCTTGCAAACTGATGATGGATGTGATGCTCTCTTCTTTTTTATTCTCCTTAATTGTGACGTAACGTACTCATTAGATTTTATGTTAATTTTATGTTCATATAATCATGTGTATTTGAGGAGTATGATATTTTTTTCATACCAGAGTGTCTATTCTTCCCTTGAGTTGCACTATATTTTCATTCAGGAGTCTAATATATTCGTTGCATAAAACTCCGTGATGTTGTTCTTTTCTTGAGACAATTAATTTTGAAAAAGCTTATGTAAAACGTTTCAAATCGGACTCAATTTCCATAGGTAGAACTAAAAAATCTTTTATGTTAGAACTGTACGTCACTGAACTTTGATATTTGATAACTGTACGTCACTGAACTTCGATACGTACACTGAACTTCTGTGTACGTAATTTCGATGGAGCAGTATTTCTCTAGGTTAGGGGCCTATATTTAGTTTTCAGTTGGCTGTGACAGCTTTTACATAGTCTTCTACTAAGTATTCAGTGTCTGATACTGTAAAAACAAATAGTGGTTTAGTTTATGTTAGAGATGATTCACGCATAAGGTATAGATTTATCGTCATTTGAAGTAATTCTGCTGTATGGGGTATTTGTGTGAAATTTGTAAGTCGATTCCTGCTAATTTCATGTTTTCGAATGTTTTCAATAAGGTAATGGGTTTTCTCATTGATTCAGGTTGGTGGCCTTGAGTGTTTGTTGGATACTGTGATTGTACAATATGACTTATTTGTGCGACACTTGGTTCTATAGGAAATTTCTGTTGTGTTTGCTGTGGTCTTGATCGATTGGCAAAATGTTAAAAAATACTTGGTTGAAAAATATCATTTTGTTAATATTTATCAGTCCATTGGTTTTTTGGTGATTAGCATTATTTTGATGTTGATTTCGTTGAAACTTTCCTTTATCTTCTGATTATGTCGTTGGTTAATTTTAAACTGGTCATTGTTTGGGTAATATTTTTTTGTTGAAAAAATGGACAGTTCTCAGTGCGATCTGTCTGAGTTTTTTTTTGTCAGTAAAACTTGTAAATTGCGTTATTGGGCTTTTAGGTATTTGCTGGTGGTAGCTAAATACTTGAGACTGGGTCTGTGTTGTTACGAGTGGTCGTGCAATTGGGTTACCAATGTTATTTTGGCAAAAAAGTGTAATTATGGTTCGCAAACTTGTTTCCTTTCGTATGTATTGGTTTTTTCAATGAACGCTTTTTAGTTATTGGCATATACGTTTGGTAATCGGTGTGGGAAAAGCCAGAAAAAACTGTTGGTTCATTGGTTGATTGCAATGTTGTTTGTGGGAACGGAGTTTCAATCTTATTTTAAGGTGTAGCTTTTGTTGGGTGTATCGATGGTGTAAACTGCTGTGTTGTTTTAGGTAATATTTCGACAACTTCTTCATCTATGAAATATGATGGTGTTTGAATATCTTGATGACTTAGCGTTGAAGTTCCATTTAGGTTGACTTAAGTGCTCATAAATTTTGAGTTTAAATTGTTGTTAAATGTTCTATCTTAAAAGATTGTGTTGCAGTTTACAGGTGTTGTATCCGTCGTTATTGTAGTTACTCTTAGGTAATTTCTTATGTACTGAGTCAGATCGAATTGTTGCACTGGTGATATCATTTGATATGTTTTAAAAAAAACATTTAGTGATACCGTTTTGGGTCCCATACGTAAATTGTTTCATCTGCTAAAATTGTATCTTTATCACAGTGTGAGCGAAAACTTTTTCGAAACTGTTCAATTAAATCTCGAATCTGTTGAAAAAAATCTACAATGAACAATGCTAATAGTAATTGTAAATCAAATTTTATTATTTGTGAAACTTCTGTATAAGTAAGTGTTTTGTGAACTCAATCTAAAAATGGTGAAAATAGGTTTGTTTCTGTTCCTACTGCCTGTTTGTGGAAGGGATACATAGAAAATTCCATGGGTGTCTTATGTTGAAATATAACTCTAGATGATTGAAAAAACATCACTTTTGAATATTGCGCTGGCTCTTTCTGAGTTTTGATTTTGACTGATTTCGAAAATTTCTGCAAGCGTTTTTCAGAGTTTCAGTTCTATGTCTTTGTTTGTATTCAATCAGGTGGTGTTTAGTTGTTCAAAACTGGCGGTAAAATTTCAACAGTGATTATTCCAAATTGTGAGGTTATGTTACTAATACTTGGTAGATAAGGATCTAGTATCTGTCGCTTTATTTTCGTTTCGGGGACTTTATGTGAGCATGCGCTTCTTCTTTTTCGAAGTAAACTATTAATCAGATCGTTGCAAAATTGCACTTGTCCTTGTGATCAATGACAAACGTGAGATCAACGACAAATGAGAAGATGGATCCATCGTCAAAGTTTTGTCGTTTTGAAACACTTTTATGTGCTATGTCAGTTGATGTGTAATTTTTATTGTGTCTTGTTGGTTAATTCCAATTAAATAATCCGACTATTTTCTGGCAATAAATGCTTTTATTTCCTTTTATAGATGATGCTGTTGTAGCGTATGACTTAAAAACGTATCGTTGATTGCATACTGGCTTGTCTGAGAGTTTCATATTTTGCACAGTTCTTAGATTGGATTCCGAAACAGCGTTTTGCGTTCCAGAGAATTGAGTTTTAAAATATAATTCTGATTAAAGTTTATCGCCTTCTTTCTTGTTTGCATTTTTTGATCTGATATAAGCTATCTTTAAGTTTATTTAGTAAATAAGCTTATTTCCTAAGTTACCTTTCGACATAAATAACTGATGCAAAATTCAGGCGTCAGTTTCTTTTTCGTAATCAGTTAGTTCTTACTATTTTGTGAGGCTATCCTAAATCTCGGATTTTATTGTCGTGGTGAGACGGGTTGGGGAGAGAGTATATTAAAATAAAAGAATGACTTTTACTGCTCTCAATTGAATTTGGCGTTAACCTTAAATCTAAGTAAACTTAATTTTACTTAAACTTGGATCGATAAGAGATCGAGTGTTGGCGAAAAGTAAATCAATCCACAATGTTCAGGTATAATTAGAACACAAGTAGATCGTCAGATACTGTTATAATTGTTACTAGTGCTAAGATTTGTTCTAGGTCTGGGTCAAGAAAGAGGTGGGGTTCAAGTGAAGATTGGGTAACCAAAGTTGTTCACAGTATAGCTTAATTTGAATAAATAGTTTGTTGGAAAAATTTCAGTTAATCCTGGTTCGTTTATAAGAGTTGTAAATTGATTCGACGTTTAAGATCGGTAGGTACTATATAAGGAGATGGGATTGAATTTTTTGAGTGATCCAAGGAAAACCTTGATGACCAAGGCTTAAAATTTAGTTAACTTGAAGGTTTTGATTAAAATTTGGAAATAGATTTAAGGAGAAACTTTAAAGATATAATAGAAGCTTCAAAATTTGATTTAAACAGATAAAAATAGGGTTCAAATTAAGCGGAGATAGAAAATGATTGAAAACTTTTATGTTTTTAAAAATGGTTCAAAATGCAAATAAAGTTTTGAAGTTGTTGTTTTGAAGTCAACTTAGTTGTTTAGAAATGCTAATGTTTATTTTTGAAGAAGCACAAATTTAATAGAAAGGTCCTTGAGAAGCCAGGAAAGACACACTTAAACTACTCAATAAAGACATTTTCATTAACTAACTTTTGTTTTGTGTTTTTGAATTTGTTAACCATGAAAACTAAATGTTTTACATATTTACGACATATTTGAAGTTCTGAGGTAGATATGGGTTTATTTGTCGACTGAGTGTTTAATTTTAAAACTAATCATATATAATGTTATGAACAACGGCTTGTAAATCAAATTTACGGCTCTATTCTTTGCAGTTTGTATAATAATTAATCAAAATTTACTTCTTAGATAGTTTTGAAATTGAATAACCGTCGGAGTCTGCTTTTCGCTTTGCAGGGCAGAGATTTAAATTGCTGTATTTGATATGACCTGATTTTGGCTTTATTTTTGCCTTGATTTGATTAGACTTAATGGGACGTGAAAATAAGCTAGCTAATTTATTTTTCGATTAGGTTTTACATTTTGTTGGTTTTTTCTCTAATCTAATATGTCTAATTTATGTATGCTTTTTTTCAAATCATGCAAATTCTTAATCTAATACCGATACTAATCTTACTCTTATATTCCCTTTTCTCAAAATACAAGTGTATACTGGTATTCTTGCTAGTTTAGAGGAGAGGTAGAGCAACTGCTTTCTTTCTAAGTTAAATTTGTTCTTCTCTGGCTGAAACTAAAAATAAATTCATTGTTACCATTTGTCGTAAGATTTAGTCATGAATCATGATTGGTTAGTTTTAAGTATTTTACAGTGAAAGTTATCAATAATATTGGATATCATTTTACTTGTTTTGAACTGGTTCCAATTTGACAGGCCCCTGCTCGTAAAGTACGAGAGAATAGTTTTATGGAAGCTTACAAAACAAATGCAAGATATTGATGTTATAATTTGTAATTTACGAAACTGTGCTTAAGTGCTGTTGCAAATTTTCTGAGAGTTTAACCCTGCTCAATGTTATGATGAGCTGTGTCACTGTTTCAAAATTGGTTGGACTTTTTTTTCATGATCAATGTTTTCTCATCGCCAGATCAGTGTGGTTCACAAATTGGTGCGAGCCTTCTATGAAATAAATGTAATCGGTTGTTTTCTAGACCGATCTGCATACATTATTCACTGGATTGAACTTCGACCGATAAATAACAGTTGGATGGGACTCAAAAATGTTCTTGTAGACAGTCAGATTCAGATTCCGGATAAAAAAGTACTGGTTTTAGCTACAAATGAACCAGAAGTATTCCGCAACCTTGCTTGGAGTAATAAATATAAATAAATACTTCCTCCCCAATTCCCCCCACCACCGCAACCTTACCACCACCACCTCAGGAAATTTACCTGCAATCCCCCCACGACCTTTATGCATATCCCAGGGGTAAAGGGCGGGAGAGGGGCTAGAGGGTGAATGGTAAATTTTTACAAAAGCGATGGTAAAAAGAACACAGCTAAATAAAATGTTAAGCTGCCAAATTGAAAAATTAGAGAAAATTAAATGTATAGAATTTTATGTGAACAATTTAGGACTATGAAACGTAATTCGTAGCAAATTCTCAAAGTTCACTATTATTATCGCAAAAGTTCTTTATAACCAATTATAATCGATTATAATGGATTATATTGATGTTAAAAATATTATGATTGTAATCCAATTTTAATGGAGTATAACCGATTATAATTAATTATAATGGCTTATTTTGATATAAAAAACATTAAGATTTCAATCCTTTTGTGCTGGATTCTAATCGATTACTTTCGTAATTTTATGGCTACTGGTTTTAAAATGACAATATAATCAATTACTATTCATCAAACTCCAGTGCGGTTATTTATGTAATCCGAAGACGTTTTCAAATCTACCTAATTGCAGACATTTTTTTCTGACAAATAAATAATGAAGCTAATTTGTAGTGGAGCCTTAGCCCTAACAACGATCATTAAAACCGATTGTAAAAAATAATGAGACGTATTTTCTAGTGATCAAAAGGTTCAAAACAAAGGCGGAAGAGTTATTTTTCTCACTGTAGTGAAGCCTTAGCCTTAAAAACGTTCTTCAAAATCACTTGTAAAATTTAATGAGATGTTTTTTTTGGTGATTAAAAATTTCAAAACTAAGGTAGAATAATTATTTTTTATACCTTGGATGAAATTTCAGTCAAGTTTAGCTTGAAAAATTGATCGTAAAAAAAATTACTAAAAGTTGTACAATTTTTATCACTCAAACTTCTATTGGCAAAAATCGTTCGCTACAAAAACTCAGAAAAAAATTGCAGGTATGTACAAAAGAACTACGTTTCTCAAATTGTAGATTTATTTTGTAAGTATTAGCTAGACAAAATAGGAAGTATTAGCTAAAGAAAACTAGACAAACTGTTCTTAGCTTTAAAAACAGCCTACAATCAATAGGTTTTTCTAAAATACCAAACCTCAGAAAAATTTGACAACTGTAGCTCTTGATTTTTCATCACAGATTTTTTTCGTCAATTAAAACTGTTTTTGTGTAGTCATTTAATCGAGTAAGGAGTTTTCATAATGTTATAACCATTCAACGATTTCTTTTTGAAGCATCTAAATTATAGAACAAGAGTATTTTCGTTACTGCGACGACCTGCATACTCTAGTGTACCTTCAATGTACCCATGAAAAAAGACGTATTACGAAAGAATATACACAAGATTCCAACCAGTTTAGGATAATGAATATTTTGAAAAATTTGTGCTCGGGCGTTTTTAGTTCTCCGAGAGTTTTTTTTACTGAAAACTCAAAAACTTGGTATTGATGGCATTAAGCGTTCAAAATTTTTGCTTTGGGCTGGGATAAAAAGATTTTTCAATTGTGTGTCCTCCTATAGCACAGATTTTCCAAGTTTGCTTACAAAACGCTTGTAGAGCTGAGCTGGACAGGTTCAATCACATGTTTTTGGATAATTACAATTTAGTTAATGACCAACTAATTAATGAAATTTTCAAATAGACTCAAAGCTATGCCTCAATTTTTTGCGCGGTTCGAAATATTGTATCAAAAAAAAAAATTTTATATTTATAAATAGATTTACATACATATAGAAATATAATAATTTTATCTTTTCTCTTTTATCTGTTTTTAATTCTTTAATTAACTGAATACTTTAATTAATACTGTGACTCAAAAATTAAAGTTATACTTTAATTAACCCAATGACATACAGAAAAAGAATAATCTAGTTTGAGCAAATCATCATACAAATTGGAAGGGAACTTTGAATTTGTGTATAAATTTTGGAGTTTCTTAGAAACTTTGAGTTTGATTATACGAAAGTTTAAAACGCTAGACGTCTGAAAACAGACATTTTTTGTCTACTGCCGATCTAACAAAATAATTTGCATTTTGTTAAAGGAATATATAATAAGTGATGAAATGTTAGATATGTTTTGAAAACATTTTATTATCAATTTTTTGTGTTAATTACGAGGCCAAACTGTGTATTTTATGAATTGTAAGCGGGATCCGCAACAACGATCATCTTTTTGTTCTTCTTTTGTTGTTTTTTTCTTTTTGATCGTTCCGACAAAGTTTGATTATGTTTGAAGAATCGAGGATTATACAGACCCAAAGTTTTGCGCCTATCATGTGCACAGTTTTGCTTCGTAATGCTTGTTTTTTTTGCAAAATTAAGGGTGTTTGCAGATTGAAAACTTGGCTTCTTGGGTTACTTAGTACGCGATATAGTTCGTGGTTAGATAATGTTCAGACAAAGATAACTGGTTGCCTTGAGCTTAGCATAATTGGGCTCGACCACAAAAATTGAAGTTCTAGTAACACAAGCTTTTCAGAAATAATGGAAAATTCTCATTTAACTTTTCTAGCTTTTCCACAGAATTTTCAGTCCAGGCAGAGGTGATGGTTGAATTTTAAGGGAGGGTGTTCGAATTGCGGCGTTTCAAGCTCACCAGAAATGAAAGAAACTATATCTTATATACTTTGTCTACTTGAGGAAATACGAGTGCAAAAAAATCATCAATGACCTTGATAACAGATCTAAGAAGGTTTGCTTTATTTATAAAATTTATAAAACCTGATTGCGTCTAAAAGTAGCTTGCGCAGGAGCTTTTAAAGGGGACAGCGTTTGAAAAAATGACTTTTAAGCTGTTTTTAGCAGACAAAATATAGGCCAGAAAAAAAAACGTTTTTGAGCTTTTTCCTTTTGGCGCGCGCTACCTGCTCATATTTATCGTATGATGGCTCCAAAGGGCGCCTTTAAAAGCCCCATGCATTGATCAACCAAAAATCAATGTCGCAAAAAAAGTATGACAGTGGAATATTTGGAAATATTTTGCAACCAAAACTGAGAAGCAGTCAAGTCACAAAAAATTTGAGATAAACTCCAGATAAAATAAAATTTACTTAAACTTTACCTTAAATTTACCTGAAAAATTTTGGATGAACGATAAGTTTAGACTGTCGATATCAATTATAATAAGATAAATTTTGAGTCGTAGTTGAAATCATACTATCACTAAGTTAGTTTCCATCAATTCAATTTTGAACGCTAACTTTGAACACCTTCTTCGGAACGCAAATGTGAAGGATCGCTCCCTAAGGTGCCAAAACGTTCTTCGCGACATCAGCTTGAATGAAAAAAACCACCCGTAGCATATTATACTTACTCCTCGATATCATCGATAGTCAGAACGAACCGGCAGCTTTTATTGTTCTGATTTTCGTTCAGAAAGTAATGGAATATTCGTGCTCGGGTGGTTTTTTTTACTTCAGACAAAATTCGACTTTTTAACTAGCCATTTTTGAAGGAATTCTTAAATATCATTCACAAGGCATTGTTTCACTTAAGCTTAAACTTGAAAAGATATTGCACCTGTGGATATTTTTTGTAAGGTTATGGTGGTTTAAAAATCGCCAATTTGGGACAATAAACGCGCGATATATTTCGCGCTATTAACTCGTGAACGGAGATTTAATTCGCCTGAGAAACAGTTCCAAATTGGTTGAAGGAGGCTCCTTTGCCTTAAAAAAGAATTTGCTTCAAAGGATTTGTTACTAGGAGCAAAATCTATCACTTTGTACTTTATATGGCGTGTGGGGGGAAGATTTTCGCAAAAATCTCAAACTTTAAAAAACGATTCATTTTTTTTCTTTCATTTAGTTTTTAATTTTATTACTGCTCCAAAGACCTTAAAAGACAGTCGGAACATTCTGGGCCTCGCCCTGATACGAGCAGTCTTGTTTGCGTTTAAAAGTTAGTCAGCCAAACATAAACGTCACAAAACAAAAATTAATTCGATTTTTGGCATTAACTCGATTGCTCATTAAAGTTTCTGAAGTGTTTGTACAAAAAAGGGTTGACTCAATTTACAGTTTTCCTCTCAAACGCAGTTTCAAGTGCAAAATATTTCATATTTCGCATATCTCACATACCTTTTAAATTGAGAGCTCAAGCCAAAATTATCATTCGGATGATTAAAAAAATCCGTGATAAAGTTATTAATTAAATGACAAAATTTGTTGATAGAAATAAAAACCAACCCAATCGATTTTTTTTGCTTTACTCAGATACAAATATAGATGCAAAGTACTTCGCATACAAAGTTTTATACACTTTTGCACCAATTTAAATTTTTTTTTTTCAAATTTAGATTGACCATTTGCTGTTTCTATCAAATCAAATGAGTCTTTTTTATACGCAACTTAAATTTTATCACTAACTTTTTGTTACATCATTTCTAATTAATTTTTTCTGCTGTTTTATTTATAACTAATTTTTATCCATGTGCCAAAAAATGTGAGAATTAAAAAAACAAGTATTGTGATTAGATAAAATGGATGCTTCTGCTTGAAATTAACATCAAATCAAATTAAAACAAAAATAATAAAACAAAAATTAGAACAACTCAAAGTTTTACCTGTAAAATTTTCAATTTGCTTCTTTTTATATGCTTGGATGATAATTTTGTGAAAAAAAGACAATATTTTTCTCGTTGAGAGCGGCTATAGTAAATGAGAAGGAATTTTTCAGCTACACTTAAACATTCTGTATCAAAAATTTTGCAAAAAGTCGAGTGCAGTAGCGTGCCAGGATTGGGGTGAGAGTTTAGAATAAACTAAACCTCCAAAGTGAGCCTTCCAAGGTCTTTTTTTTAATTATCCCGACCTTCTAGTTATCAGGGGAAGGTAGTTCGTGCATCAGGAGTCAAATGCAGGCAAAAAATCATATCCGTGGTGCCAAGTAATTTTCCCATGGGTTCATTTTATTTAGGAGACTGAAACTCTAAGCCCTCATTCTATTACTTCCATTTTCTTCTGGTAAAACTTTAGTTAAGCCTAGTTGATTTGCTGTTAAAACTCATTCGCCAAGCTAAGTTGAAATCACTGTTTACCATATACACTTGGGTTATTTCTACTACTTCAACACTATTATAGAGGAACAAGATATTAGTTTGTGCCTCAAGGCATCTAATATACTCCCTACAGGAACCTTTGATCCAACCTTGTTCTCACTAAATGATCTCTTTACATTCCCAGTAGTTATTTCTAAGGGATAGGTCAGTTTCCGGTGTTACTTTTATAGGTTTTCATTGCACCTGAAGGTCACAATGCCGAAAGATCTACATAAGATCACCCCGGGGTCACAAAAAGGGTCAAATTTTCCCGGACACGTTAAGGGTCTCCCGGGGGTCCCACACAAAAACTTTCAACCCTAACCGATTAATACTCCACGGATTATCCAGTTTTAAAAATCTATGATCATTTTTTCTCAGAAAAAAGCTATTAACACAGTAAGGAGTCGTCGAAGGGGCTCCTTTCACGAGATGATGTAATTGCATTTGCTGTCTATTGTCTATTGCCGACATAAAATCAATATGCTCTCGCTCAAAACTTTGCGTAAAATTGCCTTTTTTAGGTAAGATGTTTGTTTTTACCAAGTGATTCAGCCTTGTCAAAATCTTATACAATTAACCCATCCTTTTTTAGCATAATGGGTTATCTGCTTGAATAAAGTAACTAAGAGTCTCAGAAACACGCCGTAATTGCCTCCAACATCCTGTTTACAAAAACTAAATATTTTGCCACAAATTTTTGATCATTTTCTAATCCGCCTACAGTTGGAAGTTTTTCTAAAGCAATTCTAAATATCACGGATGAGATTAGAAAGACAAAGAGAGAGAGAGAGAGAGAGAGAGAGAGAGAGAGAGTTTCAACACGTTTTACTCATAGCAATCCGGCAACTTCGAACTTCCGACCTCTCATCTCAAGTCCCAGGCATCTCTTCCTCTTGTCATTTCCATCTGTCCTCGAGATGCCGGTACACCTGCATCGGCACCATCCAAACATCTCGACCGTTTTCAGCTGTCACTTGCTTGTCGAGTGGATGTCTCCAATGCTTCGGGACCTCTCACTCAGATTAGCCTAGCCCGGTCAACTTGTGCTTCCCCGAACGACTCCCTACTTTTGGACACCTTGCCCGAGTGACCGTGGTCAATGTTTGTTTGACATCGCTTGAACTACCTGGAAGAGCCCTCTGAAATTCCAAACAATCTATTATCTCACGCATTTTTTTTCGTCTCTTATCATCTATCCCTCATTCCAAATATTTACTGTTTTGTCCGGTATCTTATCATCCAGGCTTTGGCCGTCTTCATACAACATTTGCTCTTTCGCAGAAGTATTACCCACTCCTCTCATGGAACTCGCTGCTGCCTCGACCCAGCCAATACTCGACTACTCATCAGATCCGCCTAAAGATTTTTTCTGTTCTTTTCCATCTGCGCTGGGTGCAATCGTTGCGTCCTTTTCAATCACCAATTCAACATGTTATACTAATCAATTTGGTCGACCTAAAAACATTGAAAATTTGTTGAAAATCAGCCCTCTCTTCCAAGTAAAAATTTCTAGATCAGCCCCTGCATTTCAGTAAAGGGTTCTCCTCTCATCATACTTCACTGCAGCCAGTTATGACCGTAGCTCCTAAACGAGGGACTTGTGCTATGATTGGTAGGTTTGAGGGGATAAACGTAGAGGGGCGTGTGTCAATATTCATAACCTTGGAGATTATATTTTTCAATAGTCTTATAACTCAAGCAATTTAAAATTATTTTGCATAATGCTCCAAAAATGTCGCTTGGTTCAAAACAAGACCAATTGAAAAAATAATGGATTCTAATTGAAAATTTTAAATGTAGAAAAATGTCCGAGAGAAACTTTTGGAACCGAATTTGTTGACAACATTTAAGTCATTATAATTACTATTTTTTGAGTCGTAGATTTCATAATTTTCTTTAATGTTGAAACACTTAGCTTCATGTTGAAACACTTTGCCTTTGTAAAACATATCGAATCTTTCGAAAATAACCAGAGAAACAATTTTAGGATGTAATGAAGATAATCGTAGTAAAAAAGAGTGATTTATGATAATGGTTAAAGAATTTGAGGATTAATGCAGATAATAGTAATATACATAATAACTTTTGATGATAATGGTTTGATAATTTAAATTAGTTTTGCTCATTTTACTTAAAATTTTACAAATTTGCTTAAATTTAGAATGGGACCAATTGGTCAGTGAAAAGGAATGAGAGGCTAAGAAATTTAACATTTCCGCAGATAATTTTAACCATCGATGAGGAAAGCGAAAAAGAGAAGCAATCAAAAAAGAAAAAAAATATATAATTGTTTCGATTTTCGAATTTTCGAAAAAAAAGAAAAATTTATGCTTGGTGCTGTTTTTTATATAGTCAATTTTCGGCGATCGAAATTATAGTTTTCAACACATTTTTACGGCATAATAACTCTGTTTTATACCCCAATACTATACCCTATATTGTTCTCTGAGAGTCTGTAAAGCTCTGAGAATTTGAACATTGCCAATTTGGCCATGTACTGGATTAAATTTTGCGCGCTTTGAAGCTTTTATTCAAAATGCTGAAAGCGCAACTCTAATTATTTGGGTGGCGAATTATCTCGCACGACAAAACCGTTCCAACCGCAGAGAGGTTCCATGGATAACAAGACTGCTCGTATCAGGGCGAAGCCCTGAATGTTCCGACTGCCTTTTAAGTTTTGTGGAGCAGCAGTAATAACAAAAAAAATTAAATGAAATAAAATAAAATGAATTTTTTGTTAATTTGAAATTTTTTATGAAAGTCATCCCCCCACACGCCATATAAAGTACAAAAAGAGAGATTTCGTTCCTTGTAACAAATCAATTATGGCAAATAAGCTTCGTTCAACCAATTTGGAACGATTTATAAGACGGATTAAATCTCCGCTTACGCGTTAATAGCGCGAATTCTATCGCGCGTTAATTGTCCCAAATTGGTCAAAATGGCCAAAATGGCGATCCTTAAACCCTCATAACTTTAAGAAAAATGATCACAGGTGAAATATCTTTTCAAATTTGAGCTCAATACAACAATACCTTTTGAATGATATAAAAAAGTTCCGTCAAAAATGGCTAGTTAAAAAGTCGAAATTTGTCTGAAGACAAAAAAACCCACCCCGAGCACAAACATTCCGTTACTTTCGTATCGAAAGTCGGAACAATAATCGATTAGAATTGAATTTTGTGGCCAAAAATAATGGCATTTTGATTTTATAATTATAATTTTATTTTTGGACCAGGCAATCGATTATAATCCATTATTTTTACAGAAAAAAATCGATTATAATCCAATTTTAATGGCTTATAATGGATTATAATCACTATAAACTTTTGCTTACAGCCAACTCGATTTCTAAACCTACTCACATTTAGTTATATTTTGCAAAAACATAATTTTTTGCACCTACACTCAACCCCCTCCCCTCCCTCTTCACCTACGCGAACCCTACTACCCTCATTCCCAATTGAATCCACCCATCTGAACCCCCAGTTTGACCCCATCTACGCCCAGTTTGACCCCATCTACCCCCTACCCCTTCCCCTAACCCCCACCTACCCCACACCCACCTACCCACCTACCCACCCTCACCATTCCTACCCACCCGCCTGCCCTCGCCCCCACTCATCACCACCCCTCCCCCCGCCCCCACCTATCCCCTCTGTCCTTTCTACCCCCCCCCCCCTCTTTTTGGGGGGAGGCGTAGAGATTTGTAGGGTGGGGTAAATGTAAGTAAGGTGTAAATTGTGGGGGGGGTAGCTGGTGTTAAGTGAAGAAATGGTAAGTAAGTACTAAGAATGGTGGGAGTTAGTGTGTTTAGGAGGAGAGAGTTTAGGGGAGAAGAAAAGAGAGCATTTAGGGGGAAAGGGAGACAAGTAGAAAACAATACAATGTAAAACACAATTTAAGCGATTGCAACGTTCAAGTTTTGATTAATTGATTTCAAGATTTTGGGAAAGCCAGGCTTTTACTCATAAAAATCTTTTATAATCCATTATAATCTAATTTGATCCATTATAGTCTATAATAATCCATAAGATTTTATTATAATGGATTGAATTGGTTTCTACTTTATTTGTTTTGTAATCGCGTATTAACCCAATTTAATCGATTAATTTACAATTTTATGAAGACAGACCATTAAATTCCTTTATAATCGATCATTATCAATTTGTGGTTCTTATTCATTGCGGGTAAATTGAATTGAGGTGGCAAGTTAATTGGTTTGTATTAATTTTGTGCGGCTCAAATTTTCACACATGATGAATGATATTGTCCGAAACTGATAGTCTACCTTTTTCAACGGTTAATTTCCTATTTTTTCATGAATTGTAAGCCTAGGGGTGGATTTGGGGGCACGGGAGGGAGCGGACGCATTCCCTCAGGAATTTGACGCCCTATCAACCAAAAGGTCCCCCTTTGTACTATTTTTTGGCCTGATCTTCTATTTTTGGCCGACCAACCCTAAAATCCAGGATATGGATTAAGGGCAGTCGGTTGGAACATAAAATCTGAGCGGTAACTATCCATGAGCGGTGGGGAAGTTGTTACGTCTCCGCCTCTCAATCGAAAGGTCGGATGTTCGAGGCCCACCATGAGCCGTGCGCGTTGCTTAAGAGTGAAGCAACATTACTCAGCACAGAAAATTAATCAAAAAATTGCATGTAAATCTCTAGCAGGGGGACAACAGTGGTGGAACCTGATCTAAACTACATTTTATGATTGGATAAATTAGATATTTTACCAATGTAAAGTATTTAATATTAACCAATCATGATCCATCTAACTAACAACCCACTTATTTGTAAGTGCTGAAGTTACTTGTAATTTCAGCACCAGAGAGATTTGAATTTAACTTAGAAATTAGTTGGACTCTCCCGAGCACTTCAGCAGCCGCAATAAACCAGTATACCCTAGATCTATTGAGCCTAGCAGAGACTAGTTAAACAACCTGAGACTAGATAGTATAAGAGTAAGATTAGGATCGGTATTAGACTAAGAAGTTGCACGAATCTATCCGGCCGAAAATAAGATAGCGTGACGAGCAGACGGTGTACCCTATCCGAAATTACTCTATGAGTTATACACCCAAGTCATAACTCATCTGGTGCGACCATAAGTCTCGAACAAGACCTTAATAGCTTAGAATTAACCAAAATAGATTAGAAATTAGACAAAAACATTTACAAAATGTTATACGACAATAATTTAATCGAAATGTCTCTACGACTCAATAGATCAGAGCCAATATTCCGAACCATAACAGAACTACCCGGAATTGGAAGAAGACCTCGAACCAGAGACGACATACGACAAAGTAGAAACTTGCCATATAGCTATATGATAGTTAGGCAAAAACCAGAACAAACTTTTATATTTAGAATACTACTGGCAATGAATTTAGATTTTCATTTGCAAACATAAAACCTTGAAGTTAATCTTCAAAATCATTTCAGGCGCTAAACAAAATTATTAATATACAATAACGATTGATAAAAAGATCTAAGATCGTTTTCCTAAAACTCTGCAGTAATATACAAAACATGTTTGAAAAATATTTATTGAAAAATAAAAAATAAAAATTAGTAGCATGACAATAAATGGTTAGTAATTATAAATCATCCTGTTGTTCCAGCTCCATCACCTAAAACATAACAGCAATCATAAACCCACTAATATCATCAAAACACTAAATCTTTCCTTTACACACATTTAAAATTTTATTAAAACTTAAACTCACTTAATTTTAAAACCAGATCATCAAGGCTTATCCTTGGATCTTAAATCATTTTCTACTTAATTAAATTTCAAATTTGATCATCAAGGCTTATCCTTGGATCAAACAGAACAACTTTGTTCTCCCCCACCCACTTAATTAGTGTCTAACGACCTCAAACGTCGATTCACTACCCAACCCTTTCTAAAGACCTAAGACTAATAGAAATTTTTAAACAAAACTAATCATTCAAATTAGGATAAACAGTGAAGAACTTCGGTTATTCATCCTTCACTTGACCCCCCCTCTTACCAGACCCAGGATAAATCTTAGACTTAGTAAGTTTAAAATAGTATCTAACGAACTACTCGCGTTCTAATTATACCTGAACCTTGTGGATCGATTTACTATTCTCCAACCCTTGAACACAATCACTACCCCTAAGTAAGATTAAGTAAGTTAACACCTTAGCTTATACTAGCCACGAGAAAGTAAAAAATCATTCTTCGGAATCGATATACTTTTCTCTCCAACCCTGAACAAATAGACCCAGGTTAAGCTAACCAAAAAATCGTAAGAACTAACAGTTTAGGAAAATAGAAATCATTTAACAACCTTTTGCATCCGTCATCCTAAACCTTATGTCATTTAAAAACCTAGGAAATAAACAAACAATCGTTTTACACAATTGTGAAATAGATAACAAAAAATACGACCTTGTAATCACACCTCATACACAAACAGTTGGATACATTCGAACAAAACGACAAACACTAAAAAGAAAAATAATAACGAAACAAAGACAAATAACACGAAAAAGATTTTCAAAAAATCGAAACGCATTTTCAGAATCAGAAACCAACAGTTTAGACGAACTTTACAAACTAAAAGAATCAATAGATAAAAATTGCCCACTTCACGATCAATTATATTTTTCTGACTCAGAAACAACTTCAAATTCATCAAAAAGAGGAAAAAGAAGAATAAAAAAGCAGTATAAACACAAACCAGTACATTTATACAATTGGAATCAACCAATTCGACACATTAATAATTACATATTAACAGTCATCGAACGAAAAAATGAGCTCAACGCACACCCCAGGTGACGAAACCCCAGATGATGATGAAATCTTTCCTTTTATAGTAGATGCAACCACTGATAGAGGACAGCATATATTTTGCAAAAATTTACTATTAAATTTATTTGAACCCGGAATCAGTCCATGTAAAACAGAGTTCCCAGATGTAAAAATCAAAAGACAAATCATAGACCACTACTTAAAAGATATATGCAACATAACACAACAGTATGGAATCTACTCCATAGAATTCACCTCACCAAACCATAATCATAGAAAATATACAATCCAAACAGACGATCTTGATTTAGAATTTTCAAAAGTTTTTTCAGAATATATAAAAAGCATCCAATATCATAACTCACAAAGAGCAAACTCCATATTCACCAATGAAGTTTTCGCAATAATATATAGTTATATTTCGATATTAGAAAATGAAATCCCAATAACAAATGTCTCACCGACAGAAACATCTAAACATTTAAGAGTACGACATGAAATCACACTACTCTCTAGTTATTTAAACATCATTAAAGAAAATTTCACGAAAGACGACGTTTCACAACATACAAAACACGATCTACAAAAAATTTTGGCATGGTTCATAATAGATTATTTCACACACAATATTGATTTAATTGCACAAGCAAGAAAAAATTTTAGACCCCAAAACTCGAACGATGATACCGCTATCACAGAACAATCAGATTATGTTTGGGACCCCGAATGGTCTCATCCCGCATTTATAAGCTTCCCACAATCAATCTCAAGTCAAGCAATAAGTACGATATCTTACATAAGAGATTATGTAAAAATAATACCATTCACCATTGATGCAACACCATTAAACTATAATACATTTTTGCCCGATACACAAAATAATAGTTTAAACTCTACAGTCATACACAACGAAAACCTCAATGGAACTAGGAATCTTACTCAACAAGATATCCAGACACCATCACACTTCATAAATGAAGAAATTGTACACACAACAACTACACAACAAAGTATTTCACCAATACGCCCAAATTTAACAACACCAAGAAATACAAATCCTTCACAAACACAGGTAACCTTACAATCAACCGTTAAACCTTCGGTTGCCCCTAAATATTCACATATGGATTACCAAACATACAGACCCATGACAATACCATCAAAAACACGCAAAACATTCACTAGAAACAACTTTGCAGACCATAATTATAATTATACACATCCATCAAAAACATATAATCAACCACAAAGAAATTTTAACCAATATACAAGATCTCGAAATTGGGATAACCCAATGACCCAACCTAATTCAATAAATTTCCAAACAAATCCTCCACAGGATCACAGTGAAAATTACCCATTTTTTCAACAAAATAAAAATAAAAAACAGACATCTTATCAAATGGATTATCTATCCTCAGATGATGATTTCTTACAACCAGATATATTTGCACCAAATACTCAAGAATATCGTAGACAAGGAATACAGAAAACACGTACAAATCATAGAAATTTTTCTCCACAACCAATAGATGCACAACATCAACAACCAATTCAACAACAAAATCTAATTAATACACAATCTTTTCAACCAATTCAACAACAAAATCCAATGACTGCACACTCGTATCAACCATCACAAACGCAAAATGAAATACCACTCCCATATTATCTCCAACAACATGAAATAACAAGAAACCAACTTTCAAATTTTTCTCAAATGCCAAATGCAGCAGAATCATTACAAATGACAATGAATCCATACCTTATGAGGATCATCAATAACATCAAACAAACCTTTAATGGTTTTCACAGGAACAGACCCTGAATACTCTGTAGAAGATTATTTAAATGCAGTAACAGCAAACCTGATTTTAAATATTGGACCTGAACCAATTAATACGCCACTACATCAAAACTGGATACATCGACGCACAGCGTTAATACAAACAACTCTAGATGGCGCAGCCCAAAAATGGTTTTCAGTATTGCCTATAGAAATAAAATCAAATTGGAAAAGGTTTACACAGGAATTTTCAAAAATGTTTGACTCCGAAAGAAACAAACAACAACAAAGAGTTTTATGTAATGAAATTCGCAGATTACCAAACGAAACCATCAAGCAAATAGCAGTACGAATCGAAACACTAGTTCGAAAAGCATATTCATTAAATACACACGACTATAAAAACACAAAGATGACAGAAATCTTAATGATGACCTTAACACCACAATTAAGGAAAATAGCAATAAAAAAGAGAGCATCCCATCCTTCTTCAATTCGAGAACCCGATTTAGATTTTCGAAAACTAGTAGACAAATTAGAACAAGCAGAAATCACGATGAAACTAGAAGAAACGGAAAATCTGAAATTACAATACGTTAACAGAATTGAAACGACTCCCACTAATATTAATAATATACAGGAATTAGAGACAGACCTCGTTGAAAAAATCACTGAAATACTCAATATTTACGAAAAGAACCCAAACTTTAAAGGCAAACCATCTTTCAAAAAATGGTGTAATTATTGCCGACGATACGGACATAGTATTTCCGAATGTAGACAAAAACAGCAAGACAATCAAAATAAACCTCAAAAATATAAAGAACCAAATAAATCATTCTATCAATACATGAAAAAAGATCAAAATCTACCAAACAAAACAGTCTACAGCAACAACAGTTCAGGAAAACCACTCCCGAACAATACAAATTATACAAGAAATCAATCACCATATAACTCAAGTTATAGAGGAAGATCGCCAGAACGAAGAAAGACACAAAATTCATCACAAAATCACTACAATAGACCAAATAGTAGAAGTAACTACTCCAGATCAAATTCAAATACACAACGATTTGTTTCTAGATCTAATTCCCAATCAAGAAATAACTACTATCCAAACAATCAATCACGAAATTCATCATACAATAGGAATAGAAACTACTCGAATAATCGGAATAGAAGTTATTCAAACAACCGAAACCAGAATTACCCGAACAATCGATCAAGGAATAACTCATATAATAGATCGAACTATAACAGACCAAACAATAATTACCAAAACAGATCGCGAAATAATTCACAAAATCGACACTCAAGTTATAATAATCGTTATAGAAATTATTCCCAATCACCACACCGGAATAATAATAACTATAATAATTCTAATAATCGCCACAGAAGTAGTACACCTAAACATCAAAGACATATTAATCAAGTACAATCTAATCCAGAAACAACATCAGACCCTCCAGGTATTGATGACACAGTAACTGATACGTTACAACTCAATCAAATAAACTGTACATCGTCAGATTCAGAAAGTGATACAGAAAACACTCTTTCTATCAATATGATAAAAGTCGAAAATGACTATGAATCTGTCATATATGAACAACCTTTTTCATCACACATATATGAAAATCAATCAGAATTTCTTCAAAATTATTACACTACACCCATAAATTCCACACCAACGACGCAAGAAACAAATGAGATTAACACTACAAATCAAACCATTAAAAATATCAAAACAAAATGCTTGAATACAAACCACATTTACCAAAATATACAAAAAGAACAACCCAAAGAAAAAATTTGGACAATACCATTTCTCTTAGAAAGCCCAAGAAATAAAGAATTTCAACCACCAGACCTTGAAATAGATTTTTTAATTGATTCAGGAGCAGAATCAAACATAATAAACATCCCCACATGGAATGAAATAAAAACTTTACACCCAAAGCTAACACCTCTTGAAACCTCCAGTAAGTTAGCAACAGCACAAGGATCAACATTGATAAACTACGGAAAAATCCAATTATTTCTCCTCCCCACCAGAACAATGGAGCAAAGCAAAATTTTAAATAAGCCATTTAAACAAATATTCCATATCACTGATATTAAAAATAATATCATTGGAATACCATTTATTTCGAAGTATATACCAACAATTAACATACTAAATAGTAAAATATTAATCAAAGATAAATATACAAAAACAAAAGAAACATCCTTAACATTTTTTCAAAGATTAAATAAACAACCACCATTCTTTTCAAAATTCTACCCGATATTTAACCAACAAAGAAAACACTTGAAACCACTATCAGGAAACATCTATAATTTTTCAATCAAACAAGTTCACCAATATGATAAAGAACAAAACAAACAAAAATTTTATATGTCAGATTTTGAATTCAAACCTATTCACAAATTTTTCAAAATCACAATCTCATCCATAAAATATTTGAAAAATTCGAATTCAGATATCATTTCCTTACATATCTATAACAACACACCTTACCAAGTAACATTACCTTTAGGACTTTTAGGATATTGTGAAACCAACGCTACAATATCACCAATACACGAAAAAGCCTATCGCGTAAATAACATACTCCAATTACTAGATATTTGCCAATCTACAATTCTTAATGAAGAATTATCTATAAATAATATAATAAGTAACGAAAACAGAAATACGGATTATTTCACAAAAACTCCATATTTCAAACCTACATTCAACATAAGTAACTACACAGAGGACCAACAGAAATTTTTAACAATGTTTAATTTCCAACATTCACAAATAACACAAGACGAATTCGAAAAGTTAGCCAAACAGCTAATTAAAATATTCATCAGTCTATGCAACATCAAAATTCGATGTTGGAAAAATCAGTTCATCACTACATCTCCCGTTAAAACCAGACGCAGTTTTCAAAAAACAGAGAGCAAGTAAAGTACCAATTCACTTACATGATAAAGTAAACAGATTACTCAATATTTTAGAACAATACAACATTATATCACCAGTTAATAAAGAAGAACAACCAAAAGGCAACACATTTATCAACCCCGTTATCATTCTAGCTAAAGGAGAATCATTAAAAATCGTTCTCGATGCTAGATACCTCAATTCACTTATAGATGAATCAAAATGTAATTGGCCCATTGAACCAATACAAGTTATTTTAACAAAAATAAACGGCAAATACTTTACAACCGCCGATATGAATAGTGCATACAATCAAATGCCACTAGATGAACAATCACGACGTTTAACACAATTTGTTATCGGAAACCAACAATATGAATTCAACCGCTTATTCTATGGAATATCCATAGGACCAGCAGCATTTTCAGCTTTTATGAGCAAAATTTTTAGACCACTAATACTCAAGAAAAACGCAATCAGCTATTTAGACGATGTTTTTATGCAATCACAAACAAAAGACGAGATGTTCAATGTTTTAGAAAAATATCACCAAATACTTCAGAACGAAAATCTGAAGGCCGCCCCCGATAAATCACACTTCTTTTTGACAAGAGTTAAATTCTTAGGACATAATATAGAAAGAAAAACAATCACTCCATTGAAATCACGCATTGACGCTATTCAAAAACTTCAACCACCAACAAATAAAAAGAAAATCCAAGAATTTCTTGGAATGTTAAACTTTTTAAGTAAATATGTTTATAAAATGCAATTATATCTACGACCATTTTATAACATCCTTAGACAACAAAATAATTTTGAATGGAACACAGAACATCAAACACGATTTGAAGAAATAAAGAAACTTTTAACTGAACAAATTTCAAACACAATTCCAGATTCAAATCAACCATTTTATGCAATGTGCGATGCTTCGAACTTTGGCATCGGTGCAGCACTATTACAATCACATAATGGTACAAATAAAATGAACCTCATATCAGCAAATTCTCGATTATTCACTCAAGCAGAGCTACGACTCTCAACTCTAATGAGAGAATGTACAGCCATAATATATACACTAACAGAATATGAATTTCTGATACTTGGATCAAAACATCCCACAGTTCTATTCACAGACCATAAACCAATCATCTTTCTTTTTACACAAAAGTCTAATCCAAACCACCGAGTTTATAGATTTCAACTCATTTTAATGAAATTTCCAAACTTACATATAGTTTGGACTGCAGGAAAAAATCTTGCATTACCAGACACCTTAAGTCGAAATACACCACCTGAATTACTTACACGAAAAACAACAGTTGAAATACCCAAAAACATAAAATTCTACCTTGCAGAAAACGAAACATCACCCCGATTGGAATGCAAATATGCAGTAAAAACTGACGTTGAACAATCACAGATAAACAATCTACAACACTTCCCACTTTACTTAGATTGTCAAAATAATCATTATGAAGTTGATCTACTTGGAACATCAACTTTCAAACCAATCCCATATTCTCAATGGATAAAAAATAACACCCAACAAAAACGAACAAAACAACACCCACCTAAGAAAGACCATTTTCCACTAATTGAAAAAGAAAATTTAACTGATAAAATAAATTTATCAGGACCACAAACAAATGATTCAAAATACACAATAAATCAAGTTTTTGACCTCCACGACCCAATTGATACAATACCCTTATCTAAATTCGAAATTGAAAACATTTTTCTCCCTCCAACAGAAACAATTACAATTTCAACACTGAAAAAATATCAAAATCTTGACCCGATAATTAGACAACTAAAATCATGGCACAAATATAAAACTAAACCTGTCAAGGCAGATTCAACCATTCTAGGAAACAAAACACTCCTCCGATACTTTCGCAAATTTAACAACACAACAATTAACGAAAATACAGACCTTTTAGAGTATAACCTGAATGAATCTACAGTTCCCTGTCTCCCTTTAAGTATGATTCTCATAGCTTTTAATATTTCACATACGCAAAATATTAAAGGACATTCTGGATCAGAAAAAACATATTCAAACTTTATACAAAATTTTTACTTCCCAAATGCACCAATTTGGATAAAAGTACTATGCAATGATTGTATAGTATGTCAACTAAATAAACCTTACCCAAACCAAAAACAAATAGCACAAAAACAAGATTTTAAAGGACAAAGCTTGTACTTTAACCATCGTATCTCATTTGATACTAAAGGACCAATTTCACCCTCATCCGAAGGAAACTCCTACATTATGGTAATTGTTGACGCATTTACACATTATGTAGCACTTAACCCAGTACCACATTGTAACGCTTATTACGCTTACACAACACTCTATGAACACTGGATAGCAAAATTCGGACTACCAGAAATTTTAGTCACAGACAACGGTACAGAATTCATAAATAATGAAATTATCACACTATGTCATTTATACAACATAAAACACAAACCACGTACATCTCATGCACCTTGGACAAACGGCTTAGTCGAAGGTATGAACCGTTCATTACAAGAATATCTTAGATGTATCATCAACGGAAATGATACAAAATATACCGAATGGTCAGCAGATGTAAAATTATTTCCCTTAGCATATAATTCACAAATTACGACAACTTTAGGAATGTCACCATACGAAATGGTTTTTAACCAAAAGCCACGCAAACCAATAATGTTTACAGCAAATTCTCATAAAAACGCACAAGGTTATTGTCAACCAAATAAAGACTCAATTTGTTATAACCTACCTTTACATACACACGATGAAGATCATTTTCATCACCCACAAATTCTTAAACTAGCCTCCGGTACACACACCGAATGGATTCTAAATAGAGATAAAAAACACAATGAAATTTATCAAAAAATAACAAAAAAGTTATTACAAAGACAAAACATTAATGAACAAATCAATTCACGTTTTACACCAGCCTCCGAATTAAAAATTGGAACATTTGTTTTAATACCTAATTTTAATACTCAAAAAGGAATTTCTAAAAAATTACAACCCCTTCGAAAAGGACCATACCAAATAATTGCAAGACCCACTGATGTCACATATAAAATTACCGACTCAAACAAAAAAGAAATCGTTCAACATCGAAACAACCTATTACCTTATTACCCAAAAGAATACGCACTCCGCGAATTAACTCAATTATATTCTTTCACAGGATTAAAAATCATTCAAAATGAACCACATCTGAAAAACACAGAACAAAATGAAAACGCCACCAAAAACAATACACAAAACCATAAAGAATTACCAAAACAAAGAAAAAATAGAAAAATGACCGAACAAATAATACCCCAAGAACAAATCGACAAATCAGAAAATAGAAAAACAACAAGACTCCGAAATCAACCACGTAAAAACTGTAAAATATTCATCCCCCAATCTAAAATTTTAAAGAAAGTGGAATTTCAAAAGTAATTTTAACATTATACTTCACAATCTTGAAACCTCCGAAACATTTTTTATTTACATTTTTCAAAATAACATGCTGACAAGTACGCAATAATTCTAGTTCAAAATAGACCAATAGGATTCATCCAATCCGTCATTTTCTCTAACTCAAACTAAGACCAATTAGACGAATAATATAGAACTCCAGGCACATCTATAACTATAACTTTACAACCTCCAGGTCAAAAATAAGCAAACCACTCCAACTTGACAACTAAAATAAATATCACCATAATACCGTACCCCTCCCTTATCTAATAACCCAAAGATCAACAATATTTCCCCAACTCAGACCACGAATACCCCCAAAACAAATTTATTAACTTAGCCTAAAGTAACAAAATGAACATTTTAATTAGCCTAAAGTATAAAAATCTCACCATACCCCGGATCATTTGACAAACAAAAATAAAGAAAAAGACGACCTCCCGATCACCATGAAAATTGCCCCCAACAATTTTTTACAAAACTCAACCCACTTGTCAAAAAACTAATAAATAATCCGACCACACTTGAAAATCGCCTCAAACAGCAAAAAATATTCGACCAAGAGATCATTTCTTAAATGCTCTTCTCTCAATCAGTTACTCAAATACTCATAAATTTTAAACATTTTTTTACAATACTTGAAACCTTTATAATATTTCTTTTTGATATACTTGAATCTTTTCTAATAATCCTAATCATTTTTTGTAACATTTTTTTAATTTTCTACACTATATTCGAACTATTTCTCCAACTTTTCAAAACCCTTGATTATATCCACAGGTACGATTTATATAACTTGTCTAAATGATACGAACAATTTTCAGTAGAACTGATATTTTTTTATTGTTTGTAATTTTCATAGCATTCTTATCATCCCTCATTTTGACCATATGTAAATGTATAAAGAAAGCAATCTTCACATTTGCCCTAGCAACAATCCTTCTAATTCTTTTTTTGGAAGAATATTATAATAAACACAAATTTTCTCACTAAAGTAATAATTCAAAAAACTATCAAAAATTGCTACCCAACAGTCACAAAGTCAGTCTTCACCGACATCATCCCAAGATAACCCAACACCACCTTCAATTACTCAAAATCCTCAAACATCTACACGAATTTCTTTTCAAGACAATCCATACACTTTTGAAGAACGACATGCTCGTTTATCAGAACCACTAGAACCAGTTCAACGACAAGCACCTCTAAGCAAACCAACATATAACCTATACCCAACACTACCACAAGAACTAAGTAGAATAAGAAACCCTAGTCAAAACCAAAATACAGTCGAAATAAATAGACAAATTATACATCCTCGACGAAACAGAAATTTTCAAACTCCCCGAGTTCATTTTGATATACCTCAATCCCCATCACAAAACACTCCAGAAAACCCCATTGGTATATTACCAGAAACCCCTACGCTTCTTTCACAACGTAGCACCTCAAGCCTACCATCAGATTACTTAGGTTCAACACCAACATCTGAACAAATACGTGAAAATCCCTTTAACCCCCCAAACCAGGCATCACGACTACCATATTGGACAACACATTCATTTACACAAGGTGAACTAAATATAGTCAATGATCCAATAGATATTTCTACGGATACAACAACATCCTCATCACTACCAGAAACATTATCACTACCATCAACACCATCAATAAGCCAGATTTCACCACCACCTTTTAACTTAAATTTTCCAAATAATCTCGACGCCAGATATCGAGAACAATCATCAATAAATATTCCTTTAAGATTAGATTGGAATACATTTACAGCACCTCCACCATTATTTGGACAACATCAAGAAAGTAACCGCCTTCATAACTGGGCACTTAATAGATTACAATATCGCCAAGATATTCACAAAGATATCCGTGATCACAATATTCAAATACTCCAACAAAACAGTTTACAATTAAAGTTTGAAATCACAGTTAAGTTAAACAATATTACCCAACATCCCTACCCATTAAACCCACTTAACATAACAGCTCAATCACTACCACCACCGTTTATAACTACTGAAGTAATATACAAATACGACAGATATACAAAAAACACAATTGGCTACATTACATTTTATAATCCATACTCAGGATTATCATACACATGTATATTCTAAAATTATTAATTTTTCTCCAACTCCTTTTTCTAGTAATCTCAAATCAAAACATAAATCCTTCCCCTCGTACAGGACCACAAGATTTATTAGTAACACATTACGATTGCGAAGAAAATGAACAAAAAACACTACACAAATATGCAATAAATCAAGTATCACAATGTGAAACAGAACCACAAGCTATAGAAACCACAAATGTAATAGCAACACTCTATTCAAAAGCCCGAGCAACAACAGTTACAGGTTATAAATTCACAGCAACATTTTCCGAAAAGAAAGTACATTGTTCACAAGTCTCGAACGGAAACAAAAACCGACTTGACCATGAATCATTCTATCAGAGTAATATAGAACGTCTTTTACATCTCAATCCCGACGATTGTAAAAATGAATTACTTAGACTAAACATCACACAAAATAAAAACTCCGAAAGAAAGTTAGTTAACTTTCAAGTTTTTTCAGACTCTGTACATCAATCACAACTTGAAAGACACCAAGGACATATAAAACTAGACGAAAAATACCCGTATAACGGCGCACACGGACGATTAACCTATGACCTACACGATAAACATTGGATACCACACATTGGCATAAACAACCCATCAAACTGCAAAGCAGACACAAAAAATAAAGGATACCAAGAAATAATGTTTTTCGATTGGAAAATACAACTCGAAAAAATACAGCTAACACGAGATTTATCAGATAATACAATGATCTATCAAGGAATCCGATTACCTTGTAAAAATGATCAAGGTTATTGCGACCCTACAACGAGAACACAAGCAACAATTGTTTGGTTCCCCGAAGATACATGTACAACATTTCAAGTAGCAAGAAAACACGCTCGTATGATAAAATTTCACGAAAAATACTTTATACAATCAATTCCATATGAACAAGTACATCCATCACGAAAACAAAGTACTAATTTTAGAAACATACACAATATAGAAAATAAATTGACACGTTTTCAAATATACCAAGAAACAGAACTTGCATGTATATACAGGAATCCACTTCACAGAACACAATACTCTGAAATATTAGTTGAATACGAAAAAGGATTCGACATGACCACTGGAAAAATAAAAATTGACCCATATGCCACAGGTCATCCTCCAAACGAAGGAACATCCTATATACCAGTTGATTTTGAAAAAAGCAACGGACAACCTGGTGGACATCTAAAACCCCATGACACCAGAAGCACACGCTTACAAGAATTATCACTAATGAATACTACATATTTTGGTAATATCCACTATGATATTCATTTAGATATGAAACTAGATTATACAATTAGCCGAATTTTTCAAGAAATGTCACTCTCCGAATTAGAAACACTACACCAACTATGCGAATTAGAACGAACACAAATATTAAAATCACTTGCACTAGCAGTATTAAAAATACCCTATGCAGGATACTTATTATCTGGAAATAGATCAAATTTTTTAGACTATGAAGGAAACATCTTATGGTTTTATACTTGTACTAAAAAAGTATCACCACTATACGTTTTTGAAGATAAACGATGTTATAAAAGAATCCCTATCTTTTATAAGAATAAAGTACATTTCGTGGATACACTTTCACGAAGAACCTATTTCTGGGATACCGCAGTCCCATGTGGATCAGAAAACAGCCACAATGTAGTACAACTAAACCCTGATGAAAATAAATATTATCTTCTCACTCCATATCCCACATTAATGCAATCACTCAAAAAATTTTCACCAGAAAGCATTCGCGCTATCGCTCGAAACCCAAATATAGACTTACAATCAATAGGAATCTATTCAAAATCAGATATTCAACATCACATTAGAACACAACAATTCCAAGAATTATTAACACAAATGGACACTATACAAAGACAATCAATAGACCAAAATTTACGCAAACTTGCAGAAACCGCAGGATTTGCCGATATCTACACGCAAGACTATAGCGGATATTTTAAAGACATTAAAGATTATATATATCTAAACGGTGAAAAATACCGTCCCCAAGATATATCACCAATTAACATTTTTAGCTTTGTTACACTCAAAAATGAGATCCTCGATTTTCTAGGATGGCCCTACTACATCTTAAAAAAATTGACTATTTTATACGCAATGTTTAACTTTATTGGATTTCTTTTCTCACTTTTAAAAGGAATCTACAACACATGTGCTATACACACACAAGTAAACAGACAAGCAAGCGTAGCACGCATACTCTTTGCAGGATTTTTTGGAATCTTTTCTACATCTATAAACAAAATTCTTTTAGACGCACAAATAAAAGAATATAACACAAAAATAGCAACACGACAAAATACATACGACGAAGAACATAACAATGTAGACATAACGCCAACGGCACCACAATTACCACCCCTACCAAATAACCATCCACTATCCCTAGTCCCACGAAATTTTCGAAATTTAGCCATCACACATAATCCAAATTTTCGACTCACCACATTACAAAGTCCCATCCAACATATAATGACACACCAGTCACAAGATGATAATACTTATGAACAAATTATTGAACAACCCCATACCACCGCTTTTCAGTCTCAAAATAATCATTTTTTTAGCCCACGATGAGCCGCCAACTTGGATCACTACACCGATCAAATTCCCACCCAACCAATCTTACCTCTCCAATCCCAATAATACCACTTTTTGCTTTTCCGCCACCCGATTTTCCATCTAGTAATGTAACATCAGGCATGAATTCCGACACTAATACACACATCTCAGTTTTATATTCCATCTCACAACTCAATAACCCGAATATTGAAACCCCCGATGAATTTGCCGACTCAGAACCATCCCCATCCAATAATTTTCATAACTCTTCTAATTTTTCTCAACCCCCTTTTCAACCCATATTATCCAATAACCCTGACCCAATCACTTCCACACCCTCTTATGCTTCCCAAGTTACCCCAACCTACTCCTCATTTCATTCTGACCAATCATCTCATTCTCCAGACACCCACCGAATCTCCCCAGAGCTAGATAATTTTATTACCCTTCAACAACAACCCTACCACCTCCATACCCCAACAATAAACCAAATCTCCTCCACAATAAATTCATCCAACCCCCCTACCCCTACACCCTCTTCAAATTATACTGAATCATTAGCACCATCATCCACATCAACTGAATCTTCACTCAACACTAATAAAGCTTACCGCACTTTTAAAAGAAAGTTCCCCAACCATCCTTTCCCAGCAAAACCAGGAACAGCCCGTGAATACATCAACCACCCCAAGCATACTAACACAAAAGAATTTTTAGCCATCACCTTACCCTCATTCCCACAATACACCTTAAACACCCCCCACGACACTAACGAAACACGCAACTTTGTAGATGAATACGTTTTAATGCCCACTCTCTCTTGGACCTCATATTATCATTTTACTAACCCTCTTTGCTTACCCTCATCTAACACTCACATCGATATAGAGCGAAATACGGACATGCTATATCGACTCACTACACCACTAACCGCTAGACAATTTACTTACGTTGGATATAAAAAATCACTAAAAACACACACTGCACCTAGAGCTAACGAATATACACTAGAATACTATGATCACAACATCATCAGAGCTAACCAAGATCAATTCTTAGACGACGATCGCTTCGCTAATCCACAAATTACCGAAAAAATTTTCATCAAGACACCATATATATTTACACTAAACATCTTCGACCGAAAGTTTGATCACATTATTTCAGAAGCACTAACAGACACACAAGCATACGAAAGTTTTAAAGAACGCTTCCAAATATTTTCACTAACCTTTCATTTCCTTGCACCACACGAAAGAGATTTACACTGCTCACACGATATTATGTTGCGCACTAAACAAACCCACACATATAGTTATTATCGCTTCATCCAAAATCACTTTGACCTACACACACCCTCTAGACAACCACACCATCGTTTTCAATTCATTAATTCCAAATACACTTCACGATTTTTCCTAAATTTCACATATTGCATTAAAGATACTAACCTTCATGGTATTCTTCGTAATTATGATCCCATAACCCAAATGTACATCTTCTGTCCCATCACCAAGACCTTCAACGCCGAAGAATCCCGACCCTTCCTTATCCCGCACGAGTTTGTACAACCTATAGAAATCCCAATTTTAGAATTCATCCACAACACTAAATTCAATCACAAATTATATAATCTAATCCAAAACACACCTTATGAGTTTGCAGTTGGCACTGAAGAACTAACCACTATTAAGGCACTTCAATTGCTTTGGCCACTGCTTCAGACTAAAAATATCATCCGCATCTTAGCTAAACTACTAACAACTTCCGATCTCATCCACGACATCTTCCCCCACGGTTTTTTCTCCGACGATTAACAGGTAAGTATGAATTAAATGAATATTACTAACTAATTAAAATATTAAAAAACTCACCATACTTTATCCATGTTTTCTTTAGATTTTTAGCCTTCATCCGACAATCACCTACAAAAACCACAAAAGACAAATAAAAATCGCAAATTTCATCAAACAGATTTCAAAAATTCTATTAATCTCTTACACTTATAAATTTATAAATTTAATACCAATGCAGTAAATTCATTTCTAAAATTTTCCCCACAAGCAGTAAATCTAATTATGATGAAAATTTGTAACTTAAAATTCCCCCATAACTAGCAGTAAATTTCCAAATTCTATGCAGTAAATTAATAAAATGCAAATGCAGTACTAACCTTTTGATATTTTCATTCATTCGCACAGAAATTCTATCCACACTCGCACAGCTCGCCCACGAAGAATTGTTTAAAATAATGAATTTCAGTTTCAAGTTTTCACACTCAACAACTCTAACATATAATAACATGTTTCAAACTTTCCTTTAACCCGGTTGGAAAGGAATCATATACTAAACAAAACTAACCAACGCAGCTTACTAAATACCACAAATCATAGAATAACAGCATGACTAAGAAAAGGAAACCAACGGTACCCAAACCGGATTAACCCAGTTTAAAACTGGATAATTTATTCTTTTGAAGACTATTATAAAGTCTAAGAAAGAAATAATAAAACACAAAAAAGTCGAAAGACAAACCCATACCACGAACAATTTGATTTTTGAAAAAAGGACACAACCAACAAGACATAAGAAAAACCACAACAAACCCAACATAAAACGTTGTCACATAACAGGACCCCTCACAAAAACCGCATGAAATCATACTCCCACTCCTGGCCTAACCCACCAGGAAGGACGTCCTGAGCATGCTCTATAGCCGGCCTAACCCACCGCGCTACATCCACGCTTTGTGACCACACCTCTATTTTTAATAAGAGCTACTCAAGTGTGAGTAACTCTTCAAAATAACCGAACTAAAACAAAAAGCTTTTGTGAAAACAACTAACTAAAATCATAATTAAAAAATATTAAACTAATAAATGTTTTATAAAATGTAAATTACATTATGCAATACATAGATCAGAATACAACACCAAGGACGAACATCTAAAGACAAAACGACCCCACTACACTCGAGAGAGAATGGCCAACCACAATTGATATGCCACTCACAATCACAACTCAAAGGATTTAGAGTACGACTTGACTTCGCAGAAAAGGACTTCATTGAACTAGACCAATGACCACCTCGATGTTCAAGTATACGTACAGATCCGAGTAACCAGGCATCCCCTCCACGCACAATCTCCACGCCATTCCCAAACTAGATCAGACACAAAAGAAGTTCTCCACGCAGAACAGAAAAACCTGACATAGCCAACCATTCTGAAATCAGATTTGAGTTTGTTGCGAAGACTTAGTCGTTGTCACTAGAAGACACAACGTCTTATGTCTCTAACTCCAGCTTCCTGGAACTTCTTTAACAAAGAAGAAACGGAAGAAAATTATGATGTTCGCCAAAAACCAACGTCCATCATCCATCCTTCGAATTGCAGAAGAACTATTCTAAAAAACTCTGTAAAACCCGGATGGGTGGAACCTGATCTAAACTACATTTTATGATTGGATAAATTAGATATTTTACCAATGTAAAGTATTTAATATTAACCAATCATGATCCATCTAACTAACAACCCACTTATTTGTAAGTGCTGAAGTTACTTGTAATTTCAGCACCAGAGAGATTTGAATTTAACTTAGAAATTAGTTGGACTCTCCCGAGCACTTCAGCAGCCGCAATAAACCAGTATACCCTAGATCTATTGAGCCTAGCAGAGACTAGTTAAACAACCTGAGACTAGATAGTATAAGAGTAAGATTAGGATCGGTATTAGACTAAGAAGTTGCACGAATCTATCCGGCCGAAAATAAGATAGCGTGACGAGCAGACGGTGTACCCTATCCGAAATTACTCTATGAGTTATACACCCAAGTCATAACTCAGTGGTTCGCCGTGTTGAGCTCTACAGCTCGTAAGTTGGTCCTTTCTCTCGTGGATAAATGGCCTTAAACAAGCGGAAACTGTGCAAGATGGTATGCCTATCTTTTTTGTCTGTTTTGCAGGTACTTGAGAGAGAGGAGATGGGTATGACCACGTCAGAGCCGAGAATAAGCGTGGAGGAGGTGTACAGTTTGGTGAAGAACAAAATTCTCATCGAATCTATCCAGGTACATGCTTACGTAGCAGTGAGTAGACTGTCTCTTAAGCATAAAAATCTCCCACCGAAGTTTTTTTGGTTACTAATCAATTATCTGGCAATCTTAAGTTCGAAACAAAATTCAAACCTCTAGCAATAATCAACTATCTGGCAATTCTATATTCGAAGACAAAAATATTAGATAAATGGTAACAAAAACTAAAATATTTTTGTTTTGTGTCAATTATATGGAATTATGACGTGTTTTTTCTCTTTATAATAACAGAAAAACACAATTTTCTCTCCATACAATTGCAAGAAAATCTATTTTTTTTCCTCCATAAAGACCCACCCCAACATAAGTTTATTTTAAGTACCATATAATGACAATAAAACACTTTCCCCCATATATTTGCAAAAAAAAGACATGACTCTGAGTGAGCAAGAGCTTCTACGCTGGAACAAATATATACGACTCATTGGTTTTTTCACCAAATTTTTCATTAAAATTTTATCGATTTTTTTCTACATACTAAGTCTTTATTTTTTCTTTTTTTTCTTTATTTTAGCGGATTGAGAATTCATGGTACATTCAAACTTCTATTTTTTGCCTTAAATTATTTTGAAACTAAAAATTATCAAGAGTTTCTAAAAACTTCAAGGAAAATTTGAATTTATGGTGATAACATGATCGCAGTGCTCTTGTTTTGTGACTTGTTTATGCTGTAATTTTTTTCTTCAAATTGTATTGGAACTAAATACCATCAAAAAATTATTATAACATTTAGCACAAAATGAGTTTTTTTTGGTGACTCTCAGTTAATTCATAACAGTAATCATCCAAATTGGCTGTTCTTGTTTGTAGTTTTGAGTTTCAAAACACAAACGATTGCGTACAGTATAGTATGCCTTGGTTTTATTTAGACTGTCGGGATTCTATGGAGACAAAATTTGATTTTATTGGTTTTCTTGAGTTTTTGTGCCGAAACATATGGAAATAAAAATGATTTTTCGTGCTATTATAATTTAAAAAAGTTGCTCCAATTGGTTACACATGATCAATTATGTGGGGCAAGATTGAACAAAATCAATTTGAACTTATTGTTTTTCTCATTTAGTTTTGAGTAAAGATTTCAAAATAACGCTTGATATACTTTTCAGCCAATCATTATCTGAGTATTTTTAAGTTATTCTGCATACCAATCAATTTGCTTACTGGTTATTGGTTATTTACCTACTGGCCGCAACTTAAGGTTCATTTTGGACTCCAAACTGATTTTGTTGCAAAAAAGTTTTCTTCAGTTTTCTTTCAAACACCCATTCTTGAATGACGCGGTCTACTACCTAAGCATTCTATAAGCGGTAAAAAATTTCTTCATGTTTTAACTGTATTAAAAAAAGTTCCGAGTTTGTAAGAAAAGGACTGAATATTCATGCTCGGGTGCTTTCTTTTGTCCGCACAAATTTTGAGGTTTCAACAAGCAGTTTTTGACCGGTTTTTTTTCTAAATATATTTCAAAAAGTATTGTTAACTTGAGCTCAAAATTATGAAGTTTTTCAATTGTAATTTTTTGTGAAAAATTAAGGGTTCAATGATTGCCGGTTTAGCCAATTCGGAATAATCAACGCAAAAATTTCATGCTATTAAAACGTAAGCGGAGATTTTATTCGCCTCAGAGCTCATTCCAAAATAAATTGGGGCATGCTTATTTGTCTAATTATTACTTTGCTTGATGCGAAAGAGAGAAAGAATGTTTAAAGTGGAGAGTATTCCGTATATTTTATTGTTCCGACTTTCGATACGAAAGTAACGGAATAATTGTGCTCGGGTGGAATTTTTTTTTCTTCAGACAAATTTCGATTTTTTAACTAGCCATTTTTGACGGAAATTTTTTTTATCATTCGAAAAGTATTGTTGTCTTGAGCTCAAATTTGAAAAGATATTTCAACTGTGATCATTTTTCTTAAAGTTACGGGGGTTTAAAGATTGCCGTTTTGACCAATTGGGATAATTAACGCGCGATATATTTCGCGCTATTAACGCGTAAGCGGAGAGTTAATCCGTCTAAGAAATCGTTCCAAATTGGTTGAAAGAAGCTTACTTGCCATAGTTGTTTTGTTACAAGGAGCGAAATCTATCCTTTTGTACTTTAAATGTTGTGTGGGGATGATTTCCATACAAAAAATTTCAAATTATAGAAAAAAAAATTTTCATTTTTTTTTATTTCATTTAATTTTTGAATGTTATTACTGCTCCAGAAACCTTAAAAGGCAGTCGGAACATTCAGGGCTTCGCTCTGATACGAGCAGTATTGTTGAAATTTACTCTCTAGCAGCTGAAATATTTTCACTTATTTGGAGGAAAAAAATGATTCTATGGGTTCCAAACTATGAAACAAATTCCGTAGTGGAGACTGTAGAAAAATCAAATAGATAATGTTATTACGTAAATAATTACCAATGTCAATGTCATTGCTGTAGTTTGCGTAACAATCGCGTACCGTCATCGGCGATGGTGTTTTGTATTAATTCAAATTGATTCTTTTAAGTTTTACCAATACGCTAATGTGGCCACGAGATTACTTTCACGACCTCACTTTTTTGTGAGGTTTCGTTGGGTTTCACAATTTCTGATCTGGATATTTTATGATACCTACGACTCAATCATTTCGTTGTATTGAAGCTTACGCCATATGAGCAGTGTTGTTCGTATGTTAATTGAGAGTACTCAAAACATGAAGGAAAATCAATTTGGAGTTTCAATTTTGATTTCACAAAGACTTCACTTCAAAAAATTTAATTTTCAATAGTATATGAGCATTAAAAGAAAAAAGCTTTGAACGCTCATAAAAAACTGATTGATTCAATTTTTTTTTAAAGTGGATTATGAGTGTAGTAGTTACATATCCAGTCATGTAAGTCCAGTAGTTGTATATCCAGGCTCTCTTACTCAGGGCCGATTCAAGGATTTCCTCAATGGGAGTGTTGGATTTTCAATAAAAGAATTTTAAAAAATGGTAATTTTCTCAAAAGGTCGACCCAAACTATTTCCAAGCTCTCTCAAATCACTAAAAAGACCCCGCGGGAAAATTTTTGAGAAACATGCCAAAAAAAATGAGACAATTCTGAGAAAAAGAAAATTCATAAATTGATAATCTAAGCAACCAACAAACAAATAAAAAACCTAAGGGATCAGTCCCACTATCTTTGGACATGTAGAAACTTGAACGAAACACCGGTCGCGGCGCAAGTTGTGAAATTGTAGTTTATTTCTTGGTGTTGTAAAGTTTTGATTTTGACAAAAATTGAAAGTTATCTCATTTTAAAGGCTAGTCGATACGGTTTTCAGTTTTAAAAGTGTTATGTTAATCGAGCTTTATGCTGGTCAAAACTATTAGCTTACAAGATTCGGTTCTTTTGCTGCCCTTTGATCAATGCTCTGATTGCTCGAATATCAGTTTCACCTTAAGCGTTGTTAAGTGCAATGGTCATAGATTTTTGAGGATCTGAACATAGTTCACATTCTATAAAGCAGTTCGGAAAACTTTTAAAAATTTTCTAATAGGTTTTTTCCACTTTTGTAGCTTGGGTATAACTGATGTTTGTTTTTCAGATTCCCATATCGCTGGTTACAATACTAATTAACTCTTACTGTCTGACAGTGCTTTTACTAGTGCGAGAAATTAGGCGATTGGATTACTTTCTAGTTGGGTTGCAAGTTTTGAGTGACTTACTTTTTAGTGGAGTTTTGTCTTTTTACTTTTTCGCAACTGAAATAGTCCGAGCTGCTCTCTATTTCTGCGACTATCTGAACAATGATGTTCCCAGGTATGATTCTTCTGTTTGTTTGAAAAAAAACTTTTTCCATAAAATTGGTGCATGGAATTACATGTTCGTTGTGGATGTCAAAGGGCTGATTGCGCAAAAAACGTCATGCAATTTTTCTTAAACTCAGCTTTATTGATATATCAGCCTTTCCAGCCGTGAATTATGATTGGCTTGAATAAGTTTCGGATATTCCGTTTTTCGGACTGAGCTATTTTGCCCTTTGCTTCAAAAATTGCAATTTAGATTCAATAAATTTTGAGGTAACGAGCAAATCATCCGCCTTAACATGCAGTTCATTCCAAAAAATACAAATCTGCTGTTGATTTAAGCCGCAAAAAAATTGATTTTTTCAAAAACCTTAGACCAAAAACTATTGCCACAAACTTAGACTGATGCAGGTAATGATTTTATCTCAAATGCAGACCTGTTCGAGGACTGATTCAGACCTGGAACATAAAATGGTCAGGTCTGCTCAGATCTGAGTCAGACCTGAGTGGAACTGACCCAGATCTGATCCATGTATGTTCCAGGTCTGAATCTGCCCTTGAGTAGGTCTACAATTGTGACAAAAACCATGCCTGCCTCGAACTTGATTCAGAAATGTCTATGTCCCAACGAAACATGTACTATGTCTGGACAAGACCTGAAATAGGCAAAATTTTAAGATTCTCAGATCTGGTTTCCAGGTTTTTTATTTTGGATTGATTTTCCGACTCACTAAAATCCATCCGAATCTCACTTAAATCAATCCGAATCTCACTTAAATCCATTCGAATCTCTCTTCAATCTATCTAAGTCCATTTAAGTCCATTTAAAAGACCCCTGAGCAGATCAATTTATGTATCTAAAATTTCCATTTAAAATCCATTTAAAATAAGCCATTTTTTGCTAACACGGCAAATAAACAAGCTTCTTGAAAAAAAATTGAACAATAATTTCTTTCTCAATTAAAAAAAACATAATTAAATCGATGAAAGTATAGAAAATGATCATTGTAAATCAAATTTTGGGCATAAACCTATGTAACGAAACAAAAAAAATTGTCTAAAAAAATCAGACTTTGAGCTCAAAAATGTGCAATAAAGTCATAGAAAATTATCAATGTATATCAGATATTGGGCAAAAATCTATGTAACAAGTCAAAAAAATGGTCGATATATGAATATCAAATTTTGAGCTAAGCAATTTGCAACAATTTTACAGAAAATCATCATTGTAAATCATATTTTGGGCATAAATCAATGCAACAAAACGAGAAAGTTGTCAATATAAATCAATTTTTGAGCTCAAAAGTATGCAATGAAATCACAGAAATCTATTAAAGGTATATCAGGTATAAGCTTCTCACTTAAAAGGGTAAAAAAGCAGTAAAATGTTCTATGCGGCTTTCGGATGCTATAAAGCAGGAAACTGTAATCAATTTTGAGAGGGATAGAGCTTCACGTATATATGTACCTAGTTACACGTTCAAACGCTCCTTTCCGAACGATTGGGTCTTTGAAACATCGCGTGCTAATGGTTTTTACTACCATAGCCTTATTAGGCTTCATAAATAGAAGAGATGATTAAATTAAAAGTAGGTCGCATTGATGTTTATACTTTTACTTACAGACCGTGACAACTCGAAGCACAAAGGGGGACTCCTTTGGGCAGCCAGAGAATCGAATCCCTATAAACCTATGTAACGAAACAAAAAAAATTGTCTAAAAAATCAGACTTTGAGCTCAAAAATGTGCAATAAAGTCATAGAAAATTATCAATGTATATCAGATATTGGGCAAAAATCTATGTAACAAGTCAAAAAAATGGTCGATATATGAATATCAAATTTTGAGCTAAGCAATTTGCAACAATTTTACAGAAAATCATCATTGTAAATCATATTTTGGGCATAAATCAATGCAACAAAACGAGAAAGTTGTCAATATAAATCAATTTTTGAGCTCAAAAGTATGCAATGAAATCACAGAAATCTATTAAAGGTATATCAGGTATAAGCTTCTCACTTAAAAGGGTAAAAAAGCAGTAAAATGTTCTATGCGGCTTTCGGATGCTATAAAGCAGGAAACTGTAATCAATTTTGAGAGGGATAGAGCTTCACGTATATATGTACCTAGTTACACGTTCAAACGCTCCTTTCCGAACGATTGGGTCTTTGAAACATCGCGTGCTAATGGTTTTTACTACCATAGCCTTATTAGGCTTCATAAATAGAAGAGATGATTAAATTAAAAGTAGGTCGCATTGATGTTTATACTTTTACTTACAGACCGTGACAACTCGAAGCACAAAGGGGGACTCCTTTGGGCAGCCAGAGAATCGAATCCCTAAGAAAACGCCCACCCCCCCCCCCCCTCCCTCCTTAAATTCGATTCTGCATGCACACAAACCATACAGACATTATAAAAGAAAAAGATCTAATAAAAGCGCCGATTAATCATAAAATAAATTTAATATAGCAAGTCCTCATGCCAGGTAATAAACTTTCTATTGCTGATTTGAAACCGTTTGAAAAAAAAATGCATCAATTTTAATGTGAAAATGGATCTAAACGATTGCAAAACCCTGTCATTCTAGCCTCGTGACCGTCTAGTCCCCTACCCGTCTGTGCGAGTGTACTTTTATAAGCTGTCCACGCCGATATAACTAAAACTCGATAAAAAACGATGGGATATAATTTCAGGTGGCACAGATTATACACTTGCTAAACAAGGATTAGTTTCTAAAACATTTTTTTTTCAAATTCTACAGGCCTTGAGAAATCTATTTTTGCAATATTAGAGAGTTTTAGTTTGAGACACCTGACTTTTTTTTATCCCAGATTTGTTACAATGGTATCAGTCGAAAGCTCTACGTCTAAATTAATTTCTACACATGCTTATGAAAAACGGTGAAAATGCAAGATTTTTCACAAGTTTCAATGTTATTAGTTAATTTGGCTATTTTTACCAAAAACAAAGACACGTAACAAAACTTGGAACCTTCGAAAAAAACATTGCTAATTCATGGTACTTAAACAAAAAAAGTTAAGTAACAAGGAGTAAGTAGATAAAGTAGTTAAAACCGATAGATTAACACTAGGCATGCCTTTCTTTTTCTATAATATATTCTGTATCATCCAGGCCTGAAAATGCATGTCGCAGTTCAGGACAGATATGCAATCTCACAAAGAATGGATTAACACTGAGTTTCTGTATTTATCTTTTATTTCTTTACGGGTAGATTAAGTTGGGTAGAAAAGTTTATTTAAACTTTTCTCATTTGTGTCGCTTTTTTGCAAAAACAACTTTGGTAGTTACAATTTGTTTTAATAGAACTTTTTCGAACGCCAATCTACATAAAATTTGTAAAGAGAAAGGCACAATTTTAAAAAAATGTTTGAGGCTATCCGTTAAAATTTCAGAAAATTTTTGGATTAAAAAAGCACATTCAATACAAAAATTTTGAGGCTTGATGTTGCACTTCAAAATTAATGTGACAACTTATTATTTTAATTTGTGAATTCAACCCAACAAGGCCCGTCATTTTAAGTTTCAAACCTAAAATGATCTGCTAAAATATTTTTTATTGCTAAATTTGTGTCTGTTTTTCCCATTCAATTGAAAAGGGGACGTAATTATGACTTTTTGTGCAGTTTTAGCTATCTCAGAAAAAATATCCACATATTTCAGTGTATTTTATTACAATTTTTATAGTTGTGGATTGTTAATGAAAATCTAAATCAAAACGGAAAAAAATTGCAGTTTTTTATTACAGGAAAATTTTTAAAAAGTTGTTTAAAAAGGAGGAAGGACGTTTTTAACCAAGCGTGAGAAAACTTGTTATTACAAACTATTCAAAACTCGATTGATGAAAAGTGTGCACTAAGTATCAATTTAAGTGATCAAAATTGTTGCCCTGATTGATCCGACTGCCATTCAAATTATCTGCGGTACTTGTTTAATGAAATCCATATAATTTCCAAAATGTTTCTGTTGAAGCTAAATTTTTCTGCCTCAATCAAAATCAAGTACTTTGTGGTATCTTTCTCACTTAGTTGCAAATTTGATTTTGAAGGATTTGGACGTTTCGTTTTTTAAGGTCGAATGGCTGATTATGCTGCATACACCTAAGTTCTTTGAAAGTTATCAATTAGCCCGCAAAACTTTAGCAATTTTCAAGCCACAGACAGACAGTTTGACTAAAAATCACTTAGATTTAGTCTTTAGAAAAGTATCTGTCTGAGTCAGTCAGCTAAAACGTTGAAAATTGCCTGGAGAAAAATCACCTGGACTGTGAATTTTTTCGTCATTTTTTTCTGAAAATGGACACGTATCGGACATTTCTGAAAAAAATGACGAAAAAGTTCATAACCCAGGTGGTTTATTGTCCAGGCGATTTTCAACTTTTTAGCCAACTGACTTGAACAGATACTTTTCTACAGACAAAAAATTTGGACGACTAAAGTTTTTCAATTGAGCTCAAAATAAAATCAGTACTGGCATCAAAAGTTTTGAAGTTGGACAAATCTGTCATGTGAAATTAGGCTCAAGCTATTTGTAATTAGTTAACCTTGAGTTGAGGCTAGCTAATTAACCCAAATAATGAGTTAACAGGCTCAAAATGTCATTTTCTAATTGATATTGCATGAGAAGGGAATCAAAAAAAATCTTCTTTCTTTCTATATTATGACCACATCAATCAAAACTGGAAAAAAACAGGATTATTGAACGGCAGTTGGAACAATCTGGGCTTGGCCCAAATACGTTTAGTTGCTTTTTTGGCAGTTTTTCTCCATATTCGATGAAAATTTGAATTTATCAGTGATCATGCCATCAGTGAGAAGATGATGCAACTGAAGGCAACCTGCAAAGGCCGAAGATACAGGCTAGAAGAAGAGAGCTCATTTTACTAAACTTGGTATGATTTATGTCATTTTTTGCCTTACTTCTATAGAAAATTGTCACAAATTTTGTAATGAGTTACAAAAAAATGAATTATTAAACAAACTTTGTCTTGATCTATGCTCAAACTTAATAGGCGGTAATGGGGCCTATGAAATTAGACAACAAGCAAATTAGACGAATCAAAAGAAAAAAAATCTAAAATTATGGAGAGTTGGACGTAATTGTATTATTGTGTCTAAAAATTGTTTATTTAATACACTCAATTTCTGTTTGAGTTTTCGGCTTAAAGTTATTAATATTAAGAAAGCGAATCAATTTTTCACATTAAGCAGTTTTATAATTTACAATTATCAAAAATATGGTATAGTGTATAGATTATTGTTTTATAAATCATTTATAATAATAGTTTTTTGTAATGCAACGGGATTATTTTCTCTTCTTGAACTCGCAAAATTTTGTTTCAAGGAATAAGTTTTGTTAGTCCTTCGTTTTTTGTCCAAAAGACCAGTTTCACAAAAAAGTTAACGTCTGATTTCCGTTGTTTTGGAACCGTATAAGTTCCTCACACTCGGCTATCACCAAGAAATGAGTGTTGCGCATTTATAATTGAACAGACGCCTCTGATCCGCGGTACACAATTTCAATTTTGAAGTAGGCGGATTTGGTTAGTATTTGTATGTTAGTAAATATAATTTTGTTGGAAAAAAAACGAGTAGTTTTTTCCAGAACGCAATATACCTTTATTGATAGACTATTTAATCAATCGTTTTTCCTTATAGATCAAAAACAAATCACTAAAACTTCATGCTGGACTATATTGTTCAGTTTTTGATTCAATTTATCCAGTTATATCTAATATCATTGGAAAGATTAAACGCACTCTTCTCAATGTAATTTCGCAAAAGACAAAACGTGATCAAAACAAAAGTAACTTAATTTTTAGCAGAATTGTTACGATGTAAAAATTTTTAGGAAATCGAAGCCCAATTTTTACTCCAAATTGGGGTCATTTTTTGCTCCTTTAAGTTGAGTTTAGTATATGCCAAACAAAGATTTAGAAGATTGCTTTTATATGTTCGTTTCTTCTTATACCTAACGACACAGCAAAATGGTTCCTTGGGCACGAATTCAGCGGGGCAACGGAAATTCAGTACTATCCACAATCCCGAAATCATAAGTTGGCAAGCATTCTGCGCTGTACTATGATGCTTGCCGGATTTTCTTGCTGCTCCTGTGGCTGTATCGCTCGCACTAACGATCGCAAAATCTCCAATTGTAAAAAAGAATGCAATTTAAAAAATATATACATCAGATACTGAGGGCTCAGAAATGACCAGAATATGATCTAATAACCTAATCCAAAGGAAACGGTCTGCGATCAATTAACGCAATTGCTAACTTTGAATTTGCTTACACAATTGAATCTCCAGTTACCGCCAACTCGCTCTTGCTATATTCGATAGCTCAGCCAACTGTCTCTCACTGACATACCCAATCGGAATTTTCTGCTGACGACACAAGTTATGAATGCCAATTTCATTATAGTTACCTCCAACTAAGTTGGGCTAAAATTAACTTCAACTTCACCTCTAATCCAAGTTACGTTTATTTCAACAATTTCTCAAGTACTTTTGATGTATCGTGTTAGCGCTTTGGCCTCCTAGGGCTAGCGGAAGGTCCTATCCAAATATAGCTACCAGATTTCAAGCTTAGAAAATTCCAGTTTATAATCTATTGTGATTCTGACTTTTAACCTATCACTTTTAACTCTTCTATTAGATGTCTAATTGCGCCAAAAAAACACCTCTGGGAAGCTTAGCGAATAAACCGTTCAACCATACTTTTTATGAGACTTAGTTCCCATGCCACACTAACCTTATTGCCGATTTCTTCTTCGATTTTTTTTCGTTGGTTTAGTCCACGCACTATAATAGCTCAGCTACTGTAGCTAGGGTCAACCCCATGTTTGCCTAGTTTCACTCTAAATCAATCCACGAGTTCAACATAACTACTCCACAGCTGTATCCCTTAACATTCTGTCTTTTTCCGAAGGGACAAAATTGCCACCATAATAAATAAGGTCCTACTATAAAAAAGGTCCTATCTCGACCGGTGGGGCTTGGGCAGTTGGCCTTTTCCGTTGTTAATTCTTAGGTTTTCTGTTTCTGGCCATTTTTCGATACTTGGGGTAAGAATCCACCTATGATGGTTCTACCTATCAAGTTTCATCCATATCCCTTTAGTGCTTCTCAAGTCTGAGAAGTGCCTTAACATTTCTACAGGAAGCTGCTATTAACAACGGAAGGAGTCGCTAAGAGGTTTTATTCAACAGAATTTTTTTTTGGATTGGAGTCTAAAGATTTTTGCCGCCACACGCCTTCGCTCAACATTTTGCCCAATTTACAAAATTCTTTGAAAAGTGGTAAATTTGCGAAGTGCTAAAAAGTTCAGGTTCAACTGTCAGTTTTGGTTCAATTTTTAATAGATGATGTCCACTGCAACTGCCTTTCAATGTTTCGGCTCTTTGTGTTCAGTGAAGCCCAATAAACGACTTCCGGAAGTCCGTGTGACTATTTGCTCAGGGAAAATTTTAGGCTTCCCTATATTACTTCTATAACAAAATAAACTTTATTCCCGGTCAAACCACTGGCTGATTAATTCTAGTAGGGCTGTTTATACTTCCAGGAACCGTTATCACTCTGCCCCGGCGAGTCCGAGGTGTTAGGATTTTTGTATGCCCTGCTCGAATCATTTCTATTATCCGTTCTACGAGTTTTACAAATTTAACGTCTTTAGTTTCGATTTGTAGGGGATATCACACTTTTTTTCACTTGGGTTTCTGACCATAGGAAGGACTAATTCTTGAAGGATCCGAACTAATCCGAAATTTTTCATTTGCTTGCTTTTCTACTTTTCGTATTGATCAGCTACGTACCACTTTTTTTCTTTGCTGAAGTTCATGTTTTTCTTGAGGTAAAACTTCCTGGGATGAGTTTTTAGTTCGCCAAAAGTTTGTTAGGATCATCGATTTTTTGAATCATCACAACATTAACAAGATTCAAACGCTGCTGTGCTAAATAACAGCATTATGAGGCCAAAATTTGCTCTGGATAAACGCACAATTTTGTGTCGGATTGTTTTTGGATTTCATAGACATTTCTATAAACATGTTCCAATATGTAAGTCCTTGTAACGTGAATTTTATCGGCACATATGCTGTATCGCAGATTACACAACAAGCGAATATAGCTAGCTGTTCTGGATTCCGGAAATGTAAGTGGATTCCAAAAAATTTAAGTGGAATTTACAAAAGTAAACGGATTCCGAAAACTTTAAGTGCATTCCAGTTTTAGTTATTATTGAACTTGCATATGAACAATTAAAAACCAGAGCTGGATTTTTTTCAATAGCAAAACAGATTTTAAAAGCACGGACTTAACTTTTGTCCGCGGAATTCAAAAACAAATCTCAAAAAAATGGTTAACTCTATCGGTGGATGTCATATTTTAGTATTTTGGAAACACAAACCGAATAAATTAAATATCTGGTGTCATTGGGTTGAGAAACAAACGCACATCATATCGTCGAATTAGGTCAGTATTTAGGATTTCATCAATCCCAAATACTGATTTTTGAAACTTGGAAACTTAACACTGAATAAGTTGTGTTGTAAAAAAACAATGCACTGCATATCACCGAAATAAGTCTGTATTTCGGGTTGCATCATACCCCAATACTGGTCAGTATTTGGGCTTCTGACAATACTAAATACTGATCTAGCTTATTCCATGTCTGGTGAATTCATGAGAACAATAATTGACGTGACTCGAAAGTGAAATAAAATCCTGAGGGTTTTTTGTTTGAACACCTGCTGCTATATCTTTCTGAGCAGCTAACTCACAATTATTTAACAAATTTAAAGCTCTAAATGTCTTAGTCTGATGGGATCTGATTTTTTTAAAGGGACTACTCTATCACCCTTTTTGTGGATGGCTTGACAAGAATTGAGATCAAAGTTGGGTGTTGAGATCGACGTTTGGTATGTTTGACAGGAGTTGAGATCAAAATCGGGTTTACAGGATTTGAGATCAAAGTTGAAAGGTTTTGAAATCGAAGTTGTTGTGGTGTTTGGATTTGCGACCAAATTTTTGTTATTTCAACTGGCAGTTGATCAATGTAGTCATTGAGATTGATCTTTCTGGTTTTGGTGACCGCGTAGTAAATAGAAGATACAATTTCAAACGCTATACTAAATATTTACAAATATGTATACGGAATCTGCAAACAAAATGCGGATTACAATTACAATTTGCGGGTTCCTTTTACAAGTTGAGGACTCCACTTACAATTTGCGGAATGCACCTACAGTTGCAGATTCCGCAAAAGCTCAATTTACTTTTACAATCGTCCTATTATATGTTTGTGGATTCCACAAACCTTTCTGGATTTCAAAAAACGGTTGCGGAATCCGCAAATTTGCTTATTTTTGGAGCTATTTTTAGCGGTTCAGTGTTTTAGGTATTTGTTGAGTAATCCAAAACAGCAAAGAAGATCAAAGAAAAGTAGCAATATTGCCAATTCCGAGGCAAATCTGATTTTGGTCTTTTCCGGAATGCGCTCTCAATGCACAGAATGCACAGTTTAGCATCGTAATGAGAATCACTTTAAGGTAATTGGATCAACAAGATCTTGTGTTCTCGGCATGATTTTTGTTAGACCAAAGGGAACGAAATCGACCCATTTTTTAAAATAAATTTTTGGGCTTAAGCATCGTAAATAAAATGTAATATTTCTGTTGAAGTTTTTAGCAACTTTTGTTCTCATAAATTTTTCTGATGTCAATTCAATGAAATGCTTGAAAACAGGCTAGATTTTAATTTTCCAGCATTCTCTCAAGTGATGTTGCTGTAAAAAATCTCCTAATCTCTAACTTTGATTGTGTACCGATTTATCTTGGAAAGAAAATTATGGCTATCAAGTTAAAAATTCCAATTTTTGTTTGTGTTTTGTCGTTATAATTCAAATCAGCACTGCATATTAGCCAACATGTGTATTCACTATGATATTAGCGAATCGAACTCTCTTCGTTCTGTTTCCCGATCTGAGAACTTGCAAGGACTCATTCGGAATATGATTGAATTGTACCCTTTCTGGGCACAAATTTTTTTGACCGTTGCGATGGCTGTGGAAAGATACATTTTGATATGCTGTGGGAATGGGACAACGCAACTGCTGAGCAGACGAAGGAGGTTTCTGTTCTACTCAATTATTTCAATTCTTACTATTGCGATGCCAGTGTTTTATACCCTTGATTTCTCTATCAACAATACTGAGGTAACTTGTATATTCTGGGCAAACTAGAGAATCTATTTTTTTTTTCAAATTTTTGTATGATCGGGAAACTTTGAATAATTCTCTTATACTTTGGAATGGTTCCGTTCCTACGCAATCTCAGGCACTCATTATTTTTATGAGTTACAAGAAGTTATCTGTCGTTTTTTTTCTGTGTGCTTGCACTAATTAGGCCAGAAGTTGCATTTGTCCGTTTAATTCTTTTCGAGTTCAACTCTTTCAATGAAAGTCAATTTGGCAGCTATATGTGGTCCGTGGAAAGGGAAAAACGTTATATGGGTTGTCTGCACGTAAATCTCACACTTTTTTTACCTTTGAAATTCAGCGGCACATTTCGCCCCTCAAAAATTGTGCCCCTTATATCTTATTGCACTCAAAAGTTCAGTTCTAAATTTAGGCCCGGGCCGAGGTCAGGGTTTTATGCTGCGACTCAAATCAGGTATGTTGCGACCATTGCGACTCAAAATAGGCATATTACGACTTTGCGCGCCCAAAAAAAAACACTTTGCGACTTCGCCCATCTCAAAAACAATATTTTGCAGTTTTGCGCGACCAAAGTGATCTGTGCAACTTTGCACGACCTGGGTCAAGTTTGCAATTGATATTTCGACCGACGTCGACCCAGGCTAGGTAAGTTTTGACCAACCCAACTCAAAGTGTCCGTATTTGGTTGAGGAAAAATATTTCGACCAAGCTTGACCGAATAAGACATTTTGAGTGAGTTCAACCGAGAAGTTTTTCCGGCCGAGAAGAAAAACATTTCGACCAAGCTTGACCGAATAAAGAAATTTTGAGTTCGACCGAGAAGTTTTTCCGGCCGAGAAGAGTTTCAATCGAGAAAAGGTCAATTGTGTTCTACGTTTGATTTTTCTCTAGCGAGAAGCGTTTGCTTATATTTGTTCCGATTTTCGATACGAAAGTAATGGAATATTTGTGCTCGGGGTGGGTTTTTTTTTCTTCAGACAAATTTCAACTTTTTAACTAGCCATTTTTGACCGAATTTTTTATATCATTCAAAAGGTATTGCTGTCCTGAGCTTAAATTTGAAAAGATATTCCACCTGTGATCATTTTTCGTAGAGTTATGGGGGTTTAAAGATTGTCATTTTGGCCATTTGACCAATTTGGGACAATTAGCGCGCGATATAATTCGCGCTATTAACGCGTAAGCGGAGATTTAATCCGTCTTATAAATCGTTCCAAATTGGTTGAACGAAGCTTATTTGCCATAATTGATTTGTTACAAGGAACGAAATCTCTATTTTTGTACTTTATATGGCGTGTGGGGGAGGGGTTCATTTTCATAAAAAATTTCAAATCTTAGAAAAAAAAATTTTCATTTTATTTTATTTCATTTAATTTTTTCATGCTAATACTGCTGCTCCATAAACCTTAAAAGGCAGTCGGAACATTCAGGGCTTCGCCCTGATACGAGCAGTCTTGTTTTATTTTGGGACTATGTGTAAGTCTTCTGGTGGCGGTCCTGCATATGATCAGCAAATAAGTTGATCTAGCTAACTGCACATCGAAAATACATATATACTGGATTTTTTTTTGCAATCTGCATCTGTATTACGCTTATGCAAGCAAAAAAAGTCCGACAAAAAATCCATAACTCAAGCTGCTATAATTTTTTGATAATGCGCGACTCATGTTGCGAATTGCGCGACCTATGTTGCAACTAATGTTTTGCGCGACTCACTTTGCGATATTACGCCACCAATGTTGCGACTTTGGGCTACTCAAGCTTGTTGCTGGAGCATGGAGTTTCTCTCGCAACATGAGTCGCGGACCTCGGCCCGGGGGTAAAAAGAGCGAGGAGAGAAATGTGTCAGCTATTTTAAGAAGGACGAAATGTGAGAGGGTTTATGTGTGGATAAATCTTTGGAGAAGGTTTTTTCGAAAAGTATCTTTTTTTTGAAAATTTGATTAACCGCAATTTGCCGGATCCTTATCTGGTAGTTCCAAAGGAAGGTGAGAAGCAGTAGCGTTGGGGAGCGTCCAACTCGAATGTTCTAAAACCGTAGGTAGAAGTGTAAGAAGAAAAGTGGTGGGTTATAACTTCATTTTTTTTTGCAGCTAGAAAGAATGACTTGCTTCTCATGTATCTACGAGAAAAATCAGCCATGGGAAAAAGTTCTGCGTTGGACTTTATTTCATGGACCAGCTCTAATTATATCGGCTTACTGCTACTTCAAGTGTTTCTACAGGGGGGCTATTAGTATTATGACGGAAAGACAGAATAAGCGAAATACCTCAATCAATCAACGTTTTTCAACTGACTTTATTTCACACTATTTCAGTCCAAAACTGACTTTATTTCACGCTTATATCTTTCGGATTTTGAAAACATGAAATCTGATTGGCTGATTTGGTTTTCGGATATTCCCGCATTCTGTCATATCCATGAGGTATCCCCCCTCTCTGCAGACTACGATTTCCTTCGCAGCCAACTTCTTCGAGCAGACGACATGGAACTCTAACGACAGCTCTTCTTCTCATCTGGCTCTTCTGGGTTATTTTGGTTACTCCACACGTTATCCTCTGGACTATTTTGGACCCCGATTTGAAATGGAGAGGCTTTGAACTCATGATGCTGTTGAAGACTTTCCCGGGGTCGAGCTTCATTTTTGTTCCGACCATTTTAGAAAAAAAAATGACGGAATATTTGTGCTCGGGATGGTTTTTTCTCCAGGCAAGATTCGACTTTTTAACTAGCCGTTTTTGACAGAATTTTTTTATATAATTCGAAAATTATTGTTGTAAAGTGCTCAAATTTTATTATTTTTAACTGTAATCACTTTTTTAAAATAAGAGGTTTAAAGATTGCCAAAAGTGACATTTTGGCCTTAAGTTTTTAGCAAAGTCCATTTTGTACTTTGCTTAATCTGTCAAATATCAAACAAACTTTTCCACGGCGAAAGTTAATCAGTCACCTTATTTTTTGATACTTAAAAACTAAGTCATTCAATTTACGAGTTTTTTCTGGAAAGATTTAAAGACTACAACCAGGTCCATTATGATGACCCCTGTTTTTCAAACAGTTCAAATAGATTTATTCAGATAGTTGGAAAGAGTTTTGCGGGAAATTGCATGATGAGTTGGATAAGAAATAAAATAAAATTGAGGACAGAATCATTTCATATGCTGGCAAAGTTGCTGTCATCCGGCCTGGATCGACAAACCAACTTTATATATATGTTAATTATATTATATATAGTTTTATGTTAAACGCCTAGTTGGCCGGCCACTTGAACTTGATAGACAGAGAGACGAACTCTATTTGAAATACGAACCAGAGTTGAATTAATGTTGTCTATCAACTAGTTGTTTTATATCGTTCCGACTGAGTATCACGGTTTATCGATCCATTTGGATTCAAGAATTAGAACATCATACCCTTCGGCTTGACATGGCGCAGCCAGCAGAATATTTCAAAAACCCACTGAATATTAACCCAATTTGGGAGAGAGCGTCTGCCGAACCACCACGAGAATGGTCAAAGTGGGCAGCTATATTGGAGATCGCTGTATTTGCAAAGGATCGAATTGAAATCGGAATTTATTGAGAGCCAGACCAACACTCGTCGAACCCTCAGAACCTGTGTGTTAATTTCAAATGACGGGCAAAACAGAATCACAAAGAAAAAACCGACAGGTACGCAATCAAGACAAACGAGTTGGTTGGGAAAATCACGTCATAAAAGCCCGGGAGAAAGGTGTCTTATGTAATTCATATAGATGGGATGAAGCAGACGCAATGAGTACGTAGTTGCCTCTTTCTCTGTTTGGGAGCCGAAGGCTAACGACAGGTTCAACAGAAGAGAACTAGTTTGGTCCTACACAATGTGACCACACAAGAACATATGACAACAAAACAAAACGATAAATCAGAATTATTCAAATGCATCCCACCGGACGACACGGCCAGAAATCTGGCATGCTACAATGGTGAAACAATGAATCCGAAAAGAAGATTGATAGAAAAGCCAACATAATAGGACGCATCATACTACCACAAATAGGTGTCAAATTCATACAAGAAAAACATAAACAAAACGTGTTAAGCGTACGCGAACAAGAAGAATCAGATCGAGAAATTAAACAATGGTTCAAAGATAATTTTCAACAACTGTGCATACGTATCGGAAAATCGAAGAATCACTTGCTGAAAACTCAATTCAATCACGAATTCATTCTAATACAACAGAAAGGAAGACGTATCCCGGTGCAACTACAGGAAAGGTTGAAGGAAAATTAAACAAATTGATGAATCAGAACTACCTTATCAAGTTAGATAAAAGTTCAGATCGTTAATTTATTAGCCCAATTGTCATAACAGTTAAAAAGGATCAAACAGTCAATTCGCGTTAACTCAAAGAAAATCAACAAATTCATACACAAGAACAAATATCAAATGCCCAACATTGAATTGCTGTTGGATAATATTGCACAGTGGTAAAATCAGACAAATTCAACTAAAAACACTTTTCTCAACACTCGACCTCCGCTATGCATTTTCACAAATCCCGCGGGATAAAAAACCAGAGAACAATTCAATTTTAGACTTATTGGCGGTAACGCCACTGCGACCTACCAGTTTCAAAAGGATTTTATGGCCTTACGGATATGCCAGCCGAATTTCAAAACGCAATCGATCTAACCCTTACGAATTGTACGAACACCTATGCCTATTTTGACGATATACTAATCGTAACAAAAAGATCACTGGATCTTCACAAACAAAAGTTACAAACAGTTCTGAAAAAACTGGACGAGGAAAACCTTGCGATATCATTGGATAAATGTAAGTTCGCATGCAAACAAGTTGAGTGGTTAGGATGTAACATTAATAGCGAGGGAACAAAACCTCTTATGAGAAAGACCGAGGCCATCGAAAAACTATCACCACTAAAATTTTATGAAGAACTAAAAAAACTTTATGGGCTCCATACAAAATCTCACACGATATATACCAAAATTGGCACAAACCGCTGCCGCTTTACGTCCATTGCTAAAGAACACAGAAAAAAACCACTTGACTGGTCAACTGAACATAACACAACTTTCAAGAACATTTTAAAATTGGAAGCTGAAATAACACAAAACAAACATTTTGATCAACCTCTTGACACTCGCATTGTATGCGATGCTTCTACTACAGGCCTAGGAGTTGCACTGGAACAAGATTCACCAGAAGTTTGGGTCGCCGTAGCTTATGCGTTACGTTTTTTAAACTCCTTGGGGGAAAAATAATCTGTGAACGAATTAGAAATATTAGGGGTTGTGTGGGCAATCGAACATTTTAAATACTATCTTTATGGAAAACATTTTAGAGTCATTACTGACCATCAAGCTTTAATCAGCGCTTTAAACGCAAGCGAACGATCGAAAACAAGTCAAAGTCGGCTCAGGCGTTGGATTGACCGACTGATTCCTTTTTATTTTGACAAAAAAACATCTCACAGGAAGTAAAATGGGATAAATTGACTATATGTCCCAAAATCCAGTTGGACTGGCAATACCCCCTAGTGAGTATGATGAGGAATTTGTTGTAGCATCAATTAGGACATTCATTAAAAACCTCGAAATGATTGACATTGTCATTCTAAATAATCTAGCCAATCAGAACAAAGCACAGTATGAGCTGATCAAAAAGAGCGCGAAAACCAAAGGGTTATTGATTGCTGCTTCAAACACTCAATTAACAACAAACATTCCAAACATTCCACAACCGGTCATTGTCAAACTAACATCAGAAATCAGTCTCACTCAAAATTTGATAAAAATCAGTCCACTCTCTCTCGGTCGCTATTTCAACAATACCAAACGGACGCATACCAAACAAGCTGCAACATTTCCGTCCACATAATTTCAATAAACCAGATTAAAACTTCAAAATGAGCCGTAAAGAAACCAAAGGCTTAACAGGAGGATTCATCCCGCCGGAACTCAAGAAAAACGAGTCAAAAAACCGGAAAGAATCAACCCAGAATTGGCAGGGCTCATTTGACCGCGAAGAAAGCCTTTCTGACCCCAGATGGCATAACCGACCCCCACGAAGGGAAAGAAGGGAAAGCCCGAATTCACAAGATCGCCACAACAGCAGGTACATGACACATCTACAACAACACCCGTACGGGAAGCCAGAGAAGTGCTATCGGTCAAGAACAAGATTGAGACAAACACAAAATCAACTTTTCCAAAAATCATCGTCACGTACACTAATACATCGGAAAACACACCAAGCAAACTCATACAAAAAGACACCACAAAGACAACGCAGAGCAGACACAAACAGAACCATAGAATATAACAACAGCTACACAAGCACCAGATAGAAGCAAGGACACAACAGCTACACAAACACCAGATAGAAGCAAGGACACATCAGAAACTTGTGTTAGCCGCGTGGATCCAAATATCTGCATACAAGAAGAGCAGACACACGACAAAGAACCACCAACAATGGGACCATTCACACAGTTAGAAGCCAGTCATGAATTGATTTCAGAAGGACTGGTCGCGACGGTGGAAAAGGTCACAAACACAGTGGAATCAGAGGAGGACACACCGCTGTTTAGACAACGATTACAGCGGGTCTTGGGCGTTGGATTTATCGACGCAGCCACAAAGAAGGACCGAAATCTGCGTCCATTGATCAATTTCGTCAAAAAGAGGGATTGGGAAGCTATCAAAGATTCCTACGGACAGTACTGGCGCAATATTCGGAACAGGCTACATGTCCGAGAGGACTGTCCACTCATAGACGAGAGAATTGTCATTCCGACCCAACTGAGGCAGACATTGTTAGACAGTCTTCACTTGACACATCCGTGATCAGCAGCTACGTTGAACCTGAGTCACAATGTCTGGTTCCCACATATACATCTGCAAATGGCACAAAATTGCAAACCCTGCACAGATTTAAAATCCATCATTGGAAAGAAACATTCATTCCAAATGGAACCAGTAGTCGAGCCTAATGAGGAAGTTCAATTGGATTTCGCAGGACCGCTCCCGGATGAATTGAATAGAGACGCATACATTTTAGTTGCAATAGATAGGTGGTCAAAATTTCCAACTGCAAAAGTTGTCAAAAATACAACAACAGACATCGCTATAAAATTTATGCAACGGTACATTTCAATTAACGGGGTACCCCGAAGATTAAGATGCGACCAAGCACAGACATTTAGAGCAGAGAAAATTCAGCTGTTTTGCAATACAAACAATATAAAACTATTGTTTGCTCCGGTAGATGATCATAGAGCAGTAGGTGTAAGATAGAATGATACAAACTTTGAAACGTAGATTAGCGCTCATGAAAATTGATCTACACCGTACAAGCTCGCATCAGATGTAGCTGAATTATTAGAACATTAAGAGTTACACCACATAGCATAACAAAAATTTCACCATTTGAGGCCCACATGGGACGTAAACCAAACACACCTTTGTCAGACGTCGCAAATAATAGTTCACCTAACAATCTAGATTGGGAAAGCGCAAAGCATGCATGTTTAGATCGAAAGCACCTTACAAAGCCGCCACTACCCGCCGAAGTAATGCACGACTTAAAACGGTGGTCAGAAGACGAAGTTTCGATCAATAAAAGAGAGCCGAAACTTCTAATGCCTCGTAACCTAACAAACACAGATCTCCCGACACAACAGAACACAGCTGCAAAATCAAAAGCTATAGAACTATTCAAGGTTAAATTAAACGTAAGATATAAGGGAATACAAAAACCAATAGACAAAACACGAAAAAAACGGATAGATCAGGTAGCACGGAAAACAATAAGAATAGCAACGAAGGTTAAGGATCCAAGAACATTCGAACAAAAATACAAAACCATAGACCGGAAAATTCTTACATAAACCCCACACACCGCTTGGGTGCAAACATTCGGAAAACAACCGAGACTACAAAGAAATAGCGGTGCTGCATTTGTCCCCAACCTTTTAATATACTGACCATGCAGACCGTCTCGGCTCAGTGATTACATTGCTTAAAAATCCGCACGGAGATCAGGATCATGTCTACGTTTTTTAGACATTGAGAACCCTGCTGCTCCTCAACACCCAGTGTTCAAACAAGATGAAACAACGGGCCTCCCTAGGAAACTGACGCAAAAAGAAAGGGTGACCGGATCAGCAACTCAGAACAGCCCTACAAAACGAAAAGCTAGAACCACAGGCAAACGAACCGGCGGGCGCCCGACTCACAAGCTACAAATCAGCGGATTGAGATTACAAACCGATATCCCCGCCGGAACTTCGAAAGAAAACATCAACATCCAAAAACCAGTACCGTCAGACAATGACAACCAGGACAAGGACGACCAGGACAATGACGACCAATCATCGGTCTCCTCAGAGGATATTGCCCCATTACCAAAGAAGCAAAACCAAAAACGAACACCACCCGCCATCCCAACAGCACCACTGTGAAAGTCTACGAGAAACCGCCAATCGGCGCTGTCCACCGCGTTTGGGAACCCCAAACCAATTAACGTTATTAACAATAAAAACGACGAAGAAAAGAATTTGAGACTGATTCGCCACAGACAACTACCCGAGCTTAAAGTCACTCATCCAAGAAATGGGTTTCACAGAAAGAGCCTGTGTAAAAGTGATTGAAGCGATTAGCGCAAAATCTAGGACAAGCCACACAGACATGGTAGATTTAACCTCGCCAACAGAGGACGAGGACACAACCAATAACAACAACGAACTTCTGTTCGTGAAAAATACAAAATTGAAACAAGAAGACGAGACGGAAAAGATGGAGACGGACAATATTGTACAAGAAGACGAGAAACACGAAAGCAACGGGGAGGCGTTTAGCAAAGATGGCAAACAAGCAGATGATTTGAAAAGTCCTGCGGGGACTATAAAACTCATATTCGATAGTCCTACGGGGACTCTGAAACTCAATTTAAATAACAGTCGTTTATAAATTTTGTTGTCAAGGGGAATGTCATCCGGCCTGGATCGACAAACCAACTTTATATACATGTTATTTATTTTATATATCGTTTTTTTTGTGTTTAACGCCTAGTTGGCCGGTCACTTAACTTTGATAGACAGAGAGACGAACTCTATTTCAAACACGAACCAGAGTTGAATTAATGTTGTTTATCAACCAGTTGTTTTATATCGCTCCGACTGAGAATCACGGTTTATCGATCCATTCGGATTCAAGAAATAGAACAACCTACCCTTCGGTATGACAGTTGCTCAGAGATTTTTAGGTTGATCGAGGTTTTAAATGATCCAAATTTTTCAAGTCAAAACTTATCGGGGTTTTGATGATTTTTCAACAAAAAATGTTACTTAACTCTTTTTGCTTCGGTTGCATTTAGATTTTTTTGGTCACGCCGGTCGCGGTAAATTTTTTTGATCATCACTTACGTACCTCATCAGTGTTCAAAGATTGGAAAGCTTTAATTTTGATCACAAGGCTCTGAAAAAGTCTGAATGCGGTCGACAAATTTCTCAATGATAGTCTGATGTTCTGGATGGTTATAGCGCAGAAGGAATCGCTGCTAGATAAAATCGTGGAAAAAATTGAGAGCTAAAAAGCTGCTTTTCTGTATTACAAGAAAGCTTGGCTCACAAGTGAAGCTAAAATTGCGATTTTTAAAATAGATTTTTGACAGCCGTTTGTAACAGAATTTCTTATATCATTCGAAAATTATTGTTGTCCTGTGCTCAAATTTGAAAGTTTTATTTTCAACTGTGATCACTTTTTTGAATTTAAGGGGTTTGAAGATTAAATTTAAACTGACAATTTTAAACTGACAATTTGTTCTTTTAAAGCGTACTACTAACGCGTAGGCGAAAATTTAATTCGAAGTCTTTCCATATTGGATTGAGGCATGCTCTTTTGTCTATTAATACTTTTTGTACATTGCAAAGTTTTTGTTAAGTTTTTGAAAATTTAATATACTATTTCATATTACAAATAAGGATTCAACCATAACTCAATCATAGAAATTAAAAAGTAGTCGGAGCAATGAAGGCTATGCCAGATCAGTTTTGTTGTTCCGACTTTATTTACGAAAGTATCGGAATTTTTATTCAGACAACTTTCGACTCTTTAACTAGTGACTTTTTTGACGGAATCATTTAAATTAAAAAAATCATTGTTGTCTTGAGCTGAAGTTTGAAAAGATATTTCACCTGTGATGGTTTCTCATTAAGTTATGGGAATTCAAATATTGCCATTTTGGCTATTTTGGGACAATTAACGCTCAATATATTTTGCGATATTAACGTGTAAGCGGAGATTTAATCCATCTTGGTAATTGTTTCAAATTGGTTGAAGTAAGCTCATTTGTCGTAACTGATTGGTTACTAGGGGCAAACTCTATTTCTTTGTGCTTTATATGGCGTGTGTTGGGATGGTTTCACAAAAAGCCTCAGTTTTTTTTTTTTGAAGTTTCATTTATTTTAGATCTCAAAAAGCAGTCGGAACATTCAGGGCTTTGCCTTGATACATGCATCTTGTTTTGTTTTCTTAACATATTTGATATTTTTGTTCCACATAGACTTAAAAAGAATGAAATTTTTGGAGGGCGAAAACAATTGGACCTAATATTGAAATATGGATAGTCCTACAGACTTTTGTGTTATTCAACTGCCTTTTTACACTTTTTGCATTCAATTTTACCATTTCTGGTTGCATTTGTCAGCTTATAAATCAAGCTAGAATCAATTTCAATAATTTTACTTCCTTAACTTTTGTTCCGACTTTCGAAGTAAGTGAGGAATACTTATGCTTGGTGTGGTTTTTTATTCAGTCAATTTTCGACTTGTAACTAAGTTTTTCTCATGGAATTTCTTACACCACCTGAAAGCTATTGCTAATTTAAGCCCAAATTTAAAAAGATTTATTACCTGTGATCTTAGGGGCGTTTGAAAAGTACTAGTTTGGCCAGTTTGGGATGACAAAAGTTTTGCCAGTTTGACCTAAGAAGGAAAAATAAGAAATAAATTCTAAGGCCAGCATTTTGATCCTATTATTACAATACGAGACAATAAACACACTCTTGGTATCTTACGTAGCGTCGAAGGGGGGATTAAAGAAGAAAAAAAATTCTTCTTTTTTTTCTCAATTATTTAGTCAATTATTCAATCAAAAAAAAAAATTTTCAATTGGCCTTAAGTGCAGTCAGAACATTCAGGGCTTTGCCCTGATATACGAGCAGTCTTGTTTGTTTTTCCTTACGCTTTTTTAATGCTGCGTTAAAGCATTGATCGAGGCATCTTGAAGTTCAAATGCAGCTGCGGCATTTAACTATTAGATTAAAAACTTCCGAAAAGTACGGTGTGTAATTCTAGTTAAAGTTCTGGAAATATGCTTGTTGAAATTAAAAGCCAGGAAAAAAATCGTTGAAGTTTGAGCTTAGTATTTTGAAATTTACAGCCAATAATAATGAAATAAACGCAAAAAAAATAGACGCTAAAAATTACTTCCACGGTTCGTTTCTTTCCAAAAAATGACTTTGTTATAGACAATTTTGTCAAATAAGATAAATCTGGTCTTTCGCTAGTTCTCGAATATTAGAAGTATTGTCAAAACATCGTTCGCCTTTTTTAGTTATTGGTTATAAAACATTTGTGAAGCAAAAAGTAATGCACTGCCAATATAAGTATTGTCAACTTTAAACACTGAACTGCCAGTAATGAACTGCCAAATTTTGAACAATTTTTTACGCGAGACCAAAATTTGTAACGTATTCATCATCAGAGATACATTTTAAAACATTCAAACTTGCTGAAGAAAGTGCATAGCGTACTTCCACAGTTATATCTCTGCTCTGTAACTTGTGATGTTAACTTTCAAGTTTAGGTTCAGGAAGAAAATTTTTCCCATGGTCGAAAAAAACTTTTGAAAACCGTTTGAAATAATGGAACTGAAAAATGACAAGACTGAAAACTGAATAATCAGTTATAAATTATCAAAAGTATACAATAATACTTCATTATAAAATCTAGGATCAAAGTATTTTACTTACTTTATTTTTGCCCTTAAGTTATTTGTAAACTCCATTTTTATTTTGCTTAAACTGTCAGATAGCAAACAAACTTTTCCACGACGAAAGTTACTCAGTCACCTTAATTTTTGATACTTAAAAACTAAGTCTTTCAGTTAACGAGTTTTTTCTTGAAAGATTCAAAGAAGACAACCAGGTCCATTATGATGCAAACTCGACCCCTGTTAATCAAACAGTTCAAATCGATTTAATCAGATATTTGGAAAGAGTTTTGCGGGAAGTTGCATGATGAGTTTGATAAATAAATCAGATAAAATTGAGGTAACGCGCTCTCATTTAAACAGAATCGCTAAATTGCTCAGAGACTCTTAAGTTGATCGAGGTTTTAAATGATCCAAATTTTTCAAGTTAAAATTAGTCGGAGTTTTTGATGGTTTTTCAACAATTGATGTCACCAAAATCTTTTTGAGTTTTGCTTCAGAGGAGCTGGTCGCGCATACTTTTGCTTCGGTCGCAATTAAATTTTTGTGGTCACGCCGGTCGCGGTAAAAATTTTTGCTTATCACTTACGTACCTCATCAGTGTTCGAAGATTGGAAATCTTTAATTTTGATCACAGTGCTCTGAAAAAGTCTAAATGCGGTCGACAAATTTCTCAATGATAGTCTGATATCTTGGCTGGTTATAGCGCAAAAGGAATCGCTGCTAGATAAAATTGAGGAAAAAATTGGGAGCTAAAAAGCTACTTTTCTGAATGACAGGAAAGTTTGACTCACAAGTGAAGGTGATTTTGCAATTTTGAACATAGGTTCTAATGGTTAATTGTATGAATTTATTCTTTCTAAACTCACAAGATTGCGCTTGGGGCTTTGTGCGAAAAGCCATTCGAAGTATCTGAAACCAAAACAATTGAGAAATTTTTTTTCTGTATATCGACTCAAGTTTTATTTCTCACAATTCATTTTAGATTGGCTCACCGTTGGAAACGTTTCAGTACAAAAATGGAAAAGTTTGGGAGATGCGCATGAATAATTTAAAAAGCAACAAGAAGCAGTTTTAAGAAGCACTGACAAAAATGGTTTTGAAGTCATTTTAATCTATTATATATTTAAATGCGGGCTTCACTATCTCGCCATGTTTAAGCTTTTTCAACGTATTATTTTTGCATGTTTAAGCTATATCGTATATTGCAATGGTTAAGAATTTTTTTCAATTTTCCAATTTGATTTTAGTGTTTATTTTGGCGAGTTTAAATTAAGCAGCCCAATATCGAATTAGGGGTTGCAAATTTGGCCTCCAATCTTGAATGCATGAATCATTTTACTTAACGAGATAAGACGATTTTTGAGATTTTTTCAAAAATTTTCAGAAATTTCAAATAACAAAACAATTTACAAAACTTGAAGTTCCCAACCCTGTAGTTGGGTGCTGTCAGAGTACTCTAAGGAGTTACAAATCTTGCCTCCAAATATGACTGTTCAAATCCTTGTAGTTTTTGAGATATGACGTTTTTTGTGATTTTTCAGAAAACTTATATTAATTTTTTTTTTCGCAAAATCTGAAATTTCCAACCCTGTAGTTGGGTCTTGTCCGAGTATTCTCAAAGATTGCGAATCTTGCCTCCAAATATGACTGCTCAATTCTTAGTAGTTTTCGAGATATGATATTTTTTGTGATTTTTTCAAAAATTTTCAGAAAATTTTATTTAATTATTTCTCAAAATTTGAATTTCTCAATCTTGTAGTTGGGTGCTGTCAGAGTACTGTAAAGAGTTACAAATCTTGCCTCCAAATATGACAGTTTAAATCTCTGTGGTTTTCGAGATATGACGTTTTTTGTGATTTTTCAAAAAAAAATTTCAGAAAACTTATCAATTTTTTTTCCGTAAAATCTGAAATTCCCGCCCTGTAGTTGGGTCCTGTCAGAGTAATCTCCAAGATTGCGAATCTTGCCTCCAAATATGACTGCTCAATTCTTTGTAGTTTTCGAGATATGACGTTTTTTGTGATTTTTTCAAAAGTTTTCAGAAAACTAAAATTATGGTTAATTTTTAAAAATCTGAAAATCCCAATCCAGTAGTTATATAGGTCGTGATTAATTTTTTTCGTGTTTTGTTTTGGGAAACAGTCAAAAATATTGTTCACGCACAAGATTGGTTTTTCGCGGCTTGGTTTTTGATTTCTCAAATTCAATTCATTTCCTGTGAACAGGTAGGTAAAATCTACTATCGAACACAAAAAGATTACGATAAATGTGAATGATTTCTAGTTCGATTTAAAATCAATCCAAATCAAGCAATCAAGCAATGTACATTTTACGAACTTAAATGGATTTTCCATCGATTTAAATCAATCTTTTTTTAAAAATTTTAGATCGATTTAAGTGTCTAAAAAATCGATTTAAATAGATTTCGTACATTTTACGAACTTAAATGGATTTTCCATCGATTTAAATCAATCTTTTTTTAAAAATTTTAGATCGATTTTAGTGTCTAAAAAATCGATTTAAATAGATTTCGTCAGAATTCCGACTCACTAAACTGCATCCGAAACTCACTTAAATCCATCCAAATCTCAGTTAAATCCATATTTGAATCGATCTTTCATGAAAACTTTGGATCAATTTAAGTGTCTTAGAAGTCTTACTAACACGGCAAAAAAAACATAATCTTAAGAAAAAATAATTTAAATAATTTATTCTCGATTTTTGAATAAAAACGCAAACACACGTGCCGGAGGTTATGAATTGAATAAATTGATCCACGTAAATCAGATTTAAGCTCAAAAATATGCAATGAAATCATAGAAAATCATTGTTAATCAGATTATGGGGGAAATTATATGTAACAAAGAAAAAGGTCAGAATAAATTAAATGTTGATCTCATTAAAAAGCTAAATCATTGAAAATCATGAATGTTTAAGCAAAAATTTATGAAACGAATCAAGAAAAGGGTTAAAATAGATCAGATTTTGAACTCAAATATGTAAGGAAAATGTATGAACTTTATCGATATTCTGGTCTTTTTATTTGGTCTTTTTTATGCTACAATACGCTATGGGTGTAGAACGAAAATTGATACGCAATGAATAAATGCAATAAAAATTTAAAGCTAATGAAATTCGAATAAAAAAAAACTGGTTTAAATTGATGTAATCCGTTTTAATCCCCTTAAAAATAAAATTAAACGAAGACTGGAAAAATGGATATAAATCGATTTAAAATGGATTTGAATCAATTTTTGCAGCTGGGATTTAAGATCTATTTAAATCGATTTGAAATCGATCCAAATCAATCTTTATCTTTTGTAGTAGTGTATTTTCATACTAAAACCGATCTAAGTTTATTTTTCATACTCTATACTTGTTTCATACTAAAGTCAATCCTAATCCATTTTTGTCAGTGCTGGTAAGCTAGCTCTGCAAGATGAGATAAGCCCGAAGCGCATAACTATAATTTTATCCGACAAACTTAAAATAAAATATGGGAGTTTAAAGCTTAAGAGTTGAATTTTTTATTTTTTTTTCTCAAAAACGTGTGAAACATTTCTCATAAATATGACTTTCATGGAAAAAACCGTAAGACCATAGATGAAAAAGTAATGTTGGAATTCATATAGATACATAATTGAGTGAAATAAATATCATGCAACTTTTTCGGTTGAACAGTCCTATATCGACTACATGTGGATAGATGTTCCTCTATTGGTACTGCGACAATCATATGCTTTTGTCAACTCACTTATTCTCATTGTAATCTTGAAGCCTTTCAGACAGCCTCTAATCACAGCTTGGAATCGACTAAAATGTATCCGACGATAAAGTATATCTAAACTTTTTCTCAAGGATGTCTCATCAATAACTCTATAGCATATAGTACTTAATTCATGAATTACCCCAAAGTTTTCACCTTGAATGACCAAAAACTATTTTCCCTTTTAGCTCGTTGCCTTGAAAATAAATTAAAATGCGTTTCTGTGAAAAGCTTAATCTATTCAACAAGGGCGAACGCCACTTTCTAAGTGATTCGACACTCTAATTGCAAAAAAGGTCCCCCTTTGGTGCAGTTGTACATCCATTTTTAGCCGAAAATTTGCGAGTTTTTTTAAAAGGTACCTTGAGAACCAATGATAGGAATTTTAAGAGGGGAGGGGAGAATGAGGACGCCGAAGAAACGCGATTCTGTGGTCAAATTCTAATAGTTACCAAAACGGTATTTTTGATTTGTTTTTAGAAATTTGCCTGGGGCGAATAAAAACCTTTTTTAATGAAGGGTCTTTATAGTGTTTTTGAAAGCTCAGGCAACCCATTTGTTCAATCTACAAAAAACGTCGACAAAATTTTTGAAATTTTTAGTGTTTTTGAAAGCTCAGGCAACCCATTTTTTCAATCTACAAAAAACGTCGACAAAATTTTTGAAATTTTGCTGATATTGCCATGTCAGAATTGCAAGGTATAAGAACCATAATACTTTACTGAATTAATTTTTCGTATGAGCAGATTAGTTTTTGGCGAATTCTCAAATACTCGACAAAATAACTGACATAGTCGATTCAGCAGTTCCGAACGCAAAGACAAGGGAAAGTTTTAGAAAATCAGAAAATAAGAAGGCAATTTTTGGGACATTTATCGGTTGAACACTTTTGATTGGAGCGATCTGGTCGTAAGAGTCGGGGGGGGGGGGGTGCATTCCGACAATCGGTAGTTGTATTGGTGACTCCACGGCGCCTTTCGTAATGGGGTGGAATCGATTTGAATCATTGGAGCCGATTATTAGTTTCTTTTTAGGCCCAGTGAATCACTATGGTCCAAAAATATACGTAGGGGTTGAATAATGTTACACTAGTGGTAAGCCAACAAGCCGAAGAGCCAACAAACCGAAAATTATTATTATTGTTTAGCATGACTGATTGTCACTGTTGCTATGCAATTATTACGTCATTCTGATGTAATTTCGGCTTGAAGATTGGTATCGATACATGCACAAAAGATAAGCAATGCCAGTACACTGTAGTCTCGATATCTTAAAACAACTATTGTTTCTGAAGACAAAACCAAAAACTTATCGCAGATGAGTAAAGTAGTGAAGATAAATATTCTGGAGTAAGTCGAGCGACGATATTACTTAATTATCTGCAAAGGACTCATTAATTCGAGACTTCTCAGACAGTGCGACGATAGTGACATCCAATGATGCGGAATTAGTAAGCGGAATCAACCTGGGCACACAGAGGGTGAAACCGAATAAAAGGGGACCAAATCCCATTCCAAAACCCAGGAAGTAGTCAAAATCAGACCGTCGGAGAAGAAGAAGAAACAATCAGCGCAAGAGCCGAGGAAGAAAAAAAGGCAAAAGCAGATAGACGAAATCGAGATGAAGCAGGACTAAGCACGGGGTTGAAGGAGAATGAATTCAGCTAAAAAAAAAAGAAGTTAATTCAGAAAAAAATGACGCCGGAAGAAATCTATAAGAATTTGATGAAAAAGACGAGAGGACCCACAAAGAGAGACTCTAGATGACAGAAGAAATCTTACGGAGGGGAGTGGAAAGAACGGTAGAGAGAACTTGCTCAACCTTGTCCGTCGGACGAATTAGCGGAAACATTGCCAGAAGGGCAACTACTGCTACTGAAGAAGTCAAGCGGAGGAAACGTTTAAGATGATGGAAGCATCGGAGAACCTAAGAAGAAGCTTGTGGTCCAGAAGAAACAAGAAACCAACAAGGTATGGGAACCAGGCAAACACTCGGACGAGGCCATCGAAGAACAATGAGAAGAAGACGACGAGACGTCCGATGAATTACAAAAACGTCTCTGGAGGGCTACAGCACAGAGTTGGCACAAGAAACCCGCCAAGAAAAGAAAAAGTACGCCGTTTTCATCAACTAGAGCGATATTTGTTGACCTGGAAATACGGAGTCAAGATGTCAGAGCTAGACAAAAATAGACTGGAGTGATATTGGGTCACTGGATTGATTGGAAAAGAAATCCACATGGAAGAAAAAAAGGGAAGTGATCAAGAAACTTAAATGAAAACTTTTCGTAATTCGGCAAAATTGAGATAAACTCCTAAAAACTTTTATTGATAAACTCGTTACAAAGTAACAATTTTTCACTCAGGAGGTTGAGTGAGGTACTTCTACAGCAGTAGCCAGTTAGATTAGGCTCGCTATTGTTTTCGTATGACGCAAGGCCGGTCAATTTTCAAGGTCAGCAAGAACAGTTGACTCATAACTGCATCTTAAATTTAATGTGCTTAATAAGTGATAAAAACATCTAGCATATTTTCATACTCAGAAGAATAGTCGTAATTAAATGATTTCAATATTACGATCAACAATTTATTCATTCCGGGTCATAGAACATTACAGCGATAAAAAGGCAAAATGTAAAATTGTATTTCCTGCAGTGGTCTTTTCCTAAGGTGGCCGTAATGTTTTCGGCAAAAAATTAAGGAGTCGCAACTGCTGGACCCAATCATCACCGCATGATCTTTATAGTAACAGTTTGTTTAATTTTTGTCCAAACTCTGATGTTGAATTAAGGAAAGTGAAACCGTTTTCTGAAGATGATGATAAGAAACGTTATTAGTATCTACATGTGCTTTTTGTCTATGTCATAAAATCTATTCTTCATGGACAAAGATACAACGGATGTGTGTATGTGTGTGTATGTGTGTGTGTGTCTAGTGGCTTTCCGGTCCTATATGACCCGACAGTATAGCTTTCACACCTCGGTTTTCCAGGCCTTCAACCATCACGACTCAAGTCGCGACTCAAAGACTTGGCGCACCTGCGAGTTTTTAACGGCGCGGCTTACATCGCAGGCCGTTTTGGCACCGAATTTGAAATTATCTATGGCCTTTTGCTTTTTCCAACGAAGCTCCCAAGATAACTTAGAACAATAAATGGCATCGGCAATGGTAAGAATTTAGCTTTTCTGGAGTATTTAAATTGGGGGTGAATAACTTAGTGACTTAGAGACAGATACGAAGCTGTGAAACAAAGGAGTCATTAAGATGCCACTGGCCGGTGCAACAACATATAAATGCAACAATATCCGAGCCGGTGTTGTATTGCAGAGGAGAAATCCGGCGCACATGGCCTTGCTCGATGCCACGACGAAATGGACTATTCTATAACACTTTTTTGCTGCATCTTGATTGTAGCCCGGGTCGAGGTGCTCACTTCATGTTTCGATTTTCACAGTCGAGCACATGACAATGCTCGACCAAAAAAGAATAATCGAGACCGGGGTTTGGGTCGAGCGCACAAAACCGAAACAAGCCTCGAGCACGGTTGAAACACACCTCGATCACGGTCGGTCGAAACATCCTCGAGTGTGGCCAAAACATACTTCGAGCATGGTCGAGCACGATCGAAACATGTCTTGAGCACGGTCGAAACATAAATTGAGCACGGTCGAAACATACCTCGAGTACGGTCGAAACATACGTCGAGCACGGTCAAGCACGATCGAAACATATTTTGAGCACGGTCGAAACATACCTCGAGCACGGTCGAAACATACCTCGAGCACGGTCGAAACATACTTCGAGCACGGTCCAAACATACCTCGAGCACGATCGAAACGTACTTCGAGCACGGTCGATAACGGTCAAATCAAACCTCGAGCACGGTCGAAACATATCTCGAGCCAGGTCGAAACATATCTCGAGCACGATCGAAACATACCTCGAGCACGGTCGAAACATAACTTGAGCACGGTCGAAGCATACTTCGAGTACGGTCGAAACTACGTCGAGCACAGTCAAGCACGGTCGAAACATACTTCGAGCACGGTCGAAACATACCTCGAGCACGGTCGAAACATACTTCGAGCTCGGTCGATCACGGTCAAAACATACCTCGAGCATGGTCAAAACATACCTCGAGCACGGTCGAAACATAACTTGAGCATGGTCGAAACATACCTCAAGCACGGTCGTGTATGGTCGAAACATACCTTGACCACGGTCGATAAAAAACCAACTATTCGCGTTAATTCGGAGTGAAAAAGAAAATTTTCTTTCAAATATCAACACAAATTATAACCCTTCCGACTCAAATTGCAAAACAGTAAGCCAAAAGATGGGAATGCTCATCTATATAAAGCATTTAAACTGCATTTAACTCTAATCATTTCAATCTAATAAAAAGGCCTACTTGAGAAACACTTGTTCAGACGAAAATTTGGCAGTGAAGCATTAGACATTTCGAGAAGTTGGAATTCATCGTGGCGTGTTCCCTTGAATTTTGAAGACGACATTCCTGACAAACAAGAGAAATGATAAGGAGAGACAGCCTCAAACAAACTGTTTTGCAAATCTAATTAAAACTGAGTGTAAAACTCATAGTTACTTATTAAATTTTATAAGTACAGTATATAAAATTTACTAAGCCCAGGGGTAGTGTGGTACGGCACTTACTGCAAGTGCAATAGCCATTGTGATATTGCTGCACACTGACCTTGGGACTCATATTGTTATTTCTAATTATGCTGCTATATTGCTATTAACTTAGTATCAAGGTCATTTGGTGTGGACCACCGAGTTGCCTCAATTTTAGTGTGAAGCTGTACGTACACAAGATACGGCATTATGAGCTGGTTCGCGGAACCGAGAAAAGCAGAAAAGAAAGCTTAGCTTTCAAAGATTCAATTACCACTTTGAACTAAACATTTGTTTTCAATTGAGTCACAGCATTTCATTCCTTATAACATGGCGCAGCCAGCAGAATTCGTGGCACAGGATAATCAAACGGACATGGGCAGCCCAGTTTTCTGGGCGTCAGCTAGATCGGATCCACCGTGGAATTTTAGAATTTGGTTGGATCAATTTAGGCTAGCAGTGACGGTGAAACAAAATGTGAATCCTGAGATAATACTAGAAGACCCAAAAGAAGTTGTTGATGAGCCGATACCTCGTCCAGAAACTCCGGGAGAAGCCGGAAGTGCACAGGCAGTAACGGAGCGGGAAGCAAGAGATAGCTTGAGAAGAGACAAAGTAATATTTGAGAAACAAGAAAGAAGGGAACGCGGACCTAAAGTCGGACATAATGTGTTCAAAAACGACTTATGTCTCGTTTATTCCTGTCACTTGGTACCGAGGGGGAAAAGAAATTCGTGCAGAAAAAGCCACACGCGGAATTTAGAGAAATGGTGGTATTGGCCAAAGCATCATTGGAAAAAACACAAAAACATTACGTACGAACGATATAGAATATTCACCAGAGCTCAAGAAACAATGGAGACGTTAGAATCGTTTCACGCGGCACTAACTGCACAAGCAGCTACAGCCGAACTGGGCGGTCTGGAAGAAGAATTAGTTCGAGATTTATTCATATCTAGAATGAAAAAAACAGCATTGCATTGCAAGATACTCTGACGTTCGGAACCTTCACGCCAGACGAAGAACTCAACCGAGTTATCAAATTTGAGCAGAGTAAACAAACCACACAAGCGTTTCAGAAATCAAGGAACGGAAGCACAGGAGTGCGCCAATTGCGGGAGACACAGATCAAAACAAAACATAACCCATAATGGCAGTTGGTAATAAAAATTCGAACTACAGAGGAATTTGAAAAAAATCAATCTCAAAAGAGATGGAATGACAATAAAAGTACAAAACCCCGTTCAGACCAGAAACCATGCACACGATGTGGAAAATCATTCGGTCCAGGTCATATGAAAAATTGTCCAGCAATGGAGAAAATCTGCAAGAATTGTAAAAAACCGAACCATTTTGCAAAAATGTGTCGCTCAAATCAAGTGAATGAGATTGGGGAAGACAAATCTAGCTCAGAAGAAGAATGCAATTTAATTCAAAGTTTTGATTCATGTGACGAGTTCGAGATAATGGTGGTAGAACCAAGAGTGGCGAAACCACTTAAAAGGGGAGTAGAAAGGGTGAAATCCAAAATGAACGAGGAAAACAGGATCAATAATACCCAAGATATCACAAAAATCGATATTCGGCGAGATCTAAGATCGCATCAATTAGAAACATTGAAAGCGCTGGTTTGAGTAAAGAAACAAATCATCAACATGACGATTGATTGGGGAAGCCCAGTATCATTTCTAAAGTGAACAACCAACCGCAAAACAATTTTTGGATGGATCATCCGAAATCAAATTTATTCCAGCCAAAAAACTGAACCTGACAATGCAGTTTATAGATTACAATAAACACCCAATCCAGATATTAGGAGCATTACATGCAAATATTCGTTCGGCGGGTTGGGAAGCTCCGGACGCGTCTTTGCTGGTTACAGAAAGACGAGCAAGATGTATTCTGGGTCTGGATTTGCAGGGGAAAATGGGGATCCATACATCTCAGAAATCATCCCCTATTAATAGATCCAGGTTTGACGTGCTAATGTGCGAGCAGTCAGAAGGTATGAAACAACAGTTTTATAAAATTATTTTCATCTCTATTTGACCGACAGGGAGTCTAAAAATCATGTAGTCAACACGAAATTCAAGTACCCGTTAGGTCCAATACAGGAAAAAGGTAGAAGAATACCTATTCATATTCAAGGGAAAGTGCAAAATGAACTTGACAAATTGTTATCAGGGTCATATAACAAAATTAGATAAATGCAAAAGCGACTGTTTTATTGCTCCAATAGTAATAACAGTGAAAAAAGACGACTCCATCAAATTGGCATTAGATGCAAAGCCGATAAACAGACAATTATACAAAAATAATTATCAAATGCCCAATGTTGATGAATTATTAGATGGAGTGAGTCAGATATTAACTTACAAAACACAAGCACAATAAACTTCACGGTACTTGATTTAAAGTATGCGTACAGCCAACTTCGATTAACTGCTGAAACAGCTAAGCAAGGTAACTTCAACATAGTCAGCGGTCAAGCTACGGCAACTTACAGAATTCTGACAGGTTTCTACGGGCTAGCAGATATGACCGCAAAGTTCCAAAAGGCAATGGATCGTACCTTAAACCATGCTAAAAACACATTTTGCTTTCTGGACGACAAAATTATTGTCTCTAAAGGAGAGAAAACAGAACACGAAAAACTTGTACAAGACGTACTAAAAAAACTAGATGACAAAAATCTGGCGTTAAAAATAGCAATATGTGAGTTTTTTCAGTCGGAAGTCAATTGGTTTGGCCATAAACTTACACTGAGTGGGATAACTCCTAAATTTACAAAAACGGAAGCAATTTTTAAACTACAACACCCAAAATTGCTCAAACATATAAGATCGTTTATGGGTAGCATCAATCACTTATCTAAGTTCATTCCTAACGCAGCAAGTCTAACTGGTCAACTTAGACCATTGCTTAGAGAAGAGAATGAAAAAAAGAAAATGAGGAATATTAAATTGCCTGTAAAAAAAATTCGAGTCGGGGAACAACTCTCTCTATTATTTGAAGAGATTAAAAAGGCGGTGGCAAGGATCGCACAAATTAATTACTACGATCCCCTCAAAAAGACTCGGGTAAAATGCCATGCGAGCCATAGCGGCCTCGACGCAACCTTAGAACAATCGATTGATGGGAACTACTACCGATTAAATTTGCATCACGTTACCTTAATGCTCAAGAAAAGAAGTATTCAACAAATGAGCTCAAACTGCTTGCAGTGGTTTGGTCAGTTGATCGATTCAAACATTATTTACAAGGAAAATAATTCTTCCTACTAACCGACCACAAAGCCCTCACATCAGCATTAGGGGAACATAAGTCTAATAAAATGTATCAACCTAGACTCACAAGATGGGTAGACCGTCTGCTACCTTATCAATAGCAAGGTGGTTTAACCAGAAAACGATATGGGGATTGTAGATTATTTGTCTAGAGATCCGATTGGGGAACCGTGGCCTGAGTCAAAATTGGACGAAAAATTTGTGGTCGCATCGATCGATCAATTTCATAAAGCACTCGACTGCTTAAACAGTCGGCTAATCGATACAAATACTTTCACTAATAATGAAAATAATCTAGAACAATCCCAAGAAAGAAACGCAACGGACGAAACACTGAACACGTCATCCCGTGGTTGCTATAGCAAACGTTCTGTTCAAAACGAACAAAGCTCGACCGGAACGAGAACGGTCAAAGCTCACGACTCTCAAATTGCGATCAAAATACTTTAAACAAGATAACTCGTTGTATACAGTCGGTTGATATGAAAAGCAACGAAAAAGAGAGAAAAATTGTAGCAAAGCAGAAAAAAAAATTTACGAAAGAATAAATGAAGAAAATTGCTGGAAGAAATAACAAAAACAACATTTCAAAAAAAACGAGAACAGTACAGAAGGGGGCAACAGGAAATGAATGTGAGAGTTCAGACTCTGACATACCGCAAGTTGAATGGCAAAAAGTTACACCGAAAAAACGAAAGGACAGAAATCAACCAACATTGTCAGGGGAGGAACCAGGGAAATTAATGTCATTTTGGGATCTAGTGGGATCCGAGAGAAATGACAGAGTCAAACCGGAAAATATGTTACAGTTACAAGCGTCGACGGAGTTGATCAGCCCTCGAGGAGATTCCACAAGTGCGAACGATTCAAAATCATTGAAGTGGATCTTACAGCCGACACGACCTCAGAAATCCCAGAAGTGAGCCTAGTTGCTAAAAGGGAGAGAAAATCACGACAGAATGAATTCAGACAACGGAAAATCGAGAAGACTGTTCGAAACTGTTCGATAGAAATCTTCTAGCAGAACTCACCACAGAGGATACATGGATGGACAGGCTGAGGAGGGTCATAGAGCGAAAAAATCGGCACCGTTTTGAGCTAATGGGGCCTTAGACGAATTCGTTATGGCACCAGATGACAGTTGTGGACGATTGCATTGTAGTATACGGAAGACTGGCAATGCCAGGACAAATGCGTCCCAGTCTTAAAGAGAATACACCGCGGCCACCCAGGACAGGAATACACCGCGGCCACCGCGGCCACCGCGGCCACCAAGGTCATTTGGTGTGGACCACCGAGTTGCCTCAATTTTAGTGTGAAGCTCTACGTACACAAGATACGGCATTATGAGCTGGTTCGCGGAACAGAGAAAAGCAGAAAAGAAAGCTTAGCTTTTAAAGATTCAATTACCTCTTTGAACTAAACATTTGTTTTCAATTGAGTCACAGCATTTCATTCCTTATCACAAGGCGCAGCCAGCAGGATTCGTGGCACAGGATAATTGAATGGAAATGGCCATCCCATTTTTCTGGGCGTCAGTTAGATCGGATCCACCGTGGAATTTTAAAATTTGTTTGGATCAATTTAGGCTAGCAGTGACGGTGAAACAAAATGTGAATCCTGAGATAATACTAGAAGACCCAAAAGAAGTTGTTGATGAGCCAATACCTCGTCCAGAAACTCCGGGAGAAGCCGAAAGTGCACAGGAATTAACGGACCGGGAAGCAAAGCTTGAGATGAGACAAAGTAATACTTGAGAAACAAGAAAGAAGGTAACGCGGACCCAAAGTCGGACATAATGTGTTCTATGATGAAACTCAAAAACGACGTACGTCTTGTTTATTCCTGTCACTTGGTACCGAGGGGGAAAAGAAAATCGTGCAGAAAAAGCCACACGCGGAATTTAGAGAAAAGGTGGTATTGGCCAAAGCATCATTGGAAAAAACACAAAAACATTACGTACGAACGATATAGATTATTCACCAGAGCTCAAGAAACAATGGAGACGTTAGAATCGTTTCACGCGGCACTAACTGCACAAGCAGCTACAGCCGAACTGGGCGGTCTGGAAGAAGAATTAGTTCGAGATTTATTCATATCTAGAATGAAAAAAAACAGCATTGCAAGATACTCTGACGTTCGGAACCTTCACGCCAGACGAAGTACTCAAATGAGTTATCAAATTTGAGCAGAGTAAACAAACCACACAAGCGTTTCAGAAATCAAGGAACGGAAGCACAGGAGTGCGCCAATTGCGGGAGACACAGATCAAAACAAATATAACCCATAATGGCAGTTGGTAATAAAAATTCAAACTACAGAGGACAGAAAAAAAATCAATCTCAAAAGAGATGGAATGACAATAAAAGTACAAAACCCCGTTCAGACCAGAAACCATGCACACGATGTGGATAATCATTCGGTCCAGGTCATATGAAAAATTGTCCAGCAATGGGGAAAATCTGAAAGAATTGTAATAAACCGAACCATTTTGCAAAAATGTGTCGCTCAAATCAAGTGAATGAGATTGGGGAAGACAAATCTAGCTCAGAAGAAGAATGCAATTTAATTCAAAGTTTTGATTCATGTGACGAGTTCGAGATAATGGTGGTAGAACCAAAAGTGGAGAAACCACTTAAAAGGGGAGTAGAAAGGGTGAAATCCAAAATGAACGAGGAAAACAGGATCAATACTACCCAAGCTATCAAAAAAATCGATATTCGGCAAGATCTAAGATCGCATCAAATAAAAGCATTGAAAGCGCTGGTTTTAGTAGAAAACCAAATCATCAACATGACGATTGATTCGGGAAGCCCAGTGTTGTTTCTAAAGTGGACAACCGCAAAACAATTTTTGGATGGATCATCCGAAATCAAATTTTTTCCAGCCGAAAAACTGAACCTGACAATGCAGTTTATAGATTACAATAAACACCCAATCCAGATATTAGGAGCATTACATGCAAATATTCGTTCGGCGGGTTGGGAAGCTCCGGACGCGTCTTTGCTGGTTACAGAAAGACGAGCAAGATGTATTCTGGGTCTGGATTTGCAGGGGAAAATGGGGATCCATACATCTCAGAAATCATCCCCTATTAATAGATCCAGGTTTGACGTGCTAATGTGCGAGCAGTCAGAAGGTATGAAACAAAAGTTTTATAAAATTATTTTCATCTCTATTTGACCGACAGGGAGAGTCTAAAAACCATTTAGTCAACACGAAGTTCAAGTACCCGTTAGGTCCAATACAGGAAAAAGGTAGAAGAATACCTATTCATATTCAAGGGAAAGTCCAAAATGAACATGAAAAATTATTATCAGAAGGTCATATAACAAGATAAGATTAATGCCAAAGCGACTGTTTTATTGCTGCAATAGTAACAACAGTGAAAAAAGACGACTCCATCAAATTGGCATTAGATGCAAAGCCGATAAACAGACAATTATACAAAAATAATTATCAAAAGCCCAATGTTGATGAATTATTAGATGGAGTGAGTCAGATAGTAACTTACAAAACACAAGCACAATAAACTTCACGGTACTTGATTTAAAGTATGCGTACAGCCAACTTCGATTAACTGCTGAAACAGCTAAGCAAGGTAACTTCAACATAGTCGGCGGTCAAGCTACGGCAACTTACAGAATTCTGACAGGTTTCTACGGGCTAGCAGATATGCTCGCAAAATTCCAAAAGGCAATGGATCGTACCTTAAACCATGCTAAAAACACATTTTGCTTTCTGGACGACAAAATTATTGTCTCTAAAGGAGAGAAAACAGAACACGAAAAACTTGTACTAGACGTACTAAAAAAACTAGATGACAAAAATCTGGCGTTAAAAATAGCAAAAAGTGAGTTTTTTCAGTCGGAAGTCAATTGGTTTAGCCATAAACTTACACTGAGTGGGATAACGCCTAAATTTACAAAAACGGAAGCAATTTTTAAACTACAACACCGAAAATTGCTCAAACAGTGAAGATCGTTTATGGGTAGCATCAAAAACTTATCTAAGTTCATTCCTAACGCAGCAAGTCTAACTGATCAACCAATGCTTAGAGAAGAGAATGAGAAGAAGAAAGTGAGGAAAATTAAATTGCCTGTAAAAAAAATTCGAGTGGGGGAACAACACTCTCTAATATTCTAAGAGATTTAAAAGGCGGTGGAAAGGATCGCACAATTTAATTACTACGATCCCCTCAAAAAGACTCGGGTAAAATGCCATGCGAGCCATAGCGGCCTCGACGCAACCTTAGAACAATCGATTGATGGGAACTACTGGGTACCGATTAAATTTGCATCACGTTACCTTAATGCTCAAGAAAAGAAGTATTCAACAAATGAGCTCGAACTGCTTGCAGTGGTTTGGTCAGTTGATCGATTCAAACATTATTTACAAGGAAAATAATTCTTCCTACTAACCGACCACAAAGCCCTCACATCAGCATTAGGGGAACAGAAGTCTAATAAAATGTATCAACCTAGACTCACAAGATGGGTAGACCGTCTGCTACCTTATCAATAGCAAGGTGGTTTAACCAGAAAACGATATGGGGATTGTAGATTATTTGTCTAGAGATCCGATTGGGGAACCGTGGCCTGAGTCAAAATTGGACGAAAAATTTGTGGTCGCATCGATCGATCAATTTCATAAAGCACTCGACTGCTTAAACAGTCGGCTAATCGATACAAATACTTTCACTAATAATGAAAATAATCTAGAACAATCCCAAGAAAGAAACGCAACGGACGAAACACTGAACACGTCATCCCGTGGTTGCTATAGCAAACGTTCTGTTCAAAACGAACAAAGCTCGACCGGAACGAGAACGGTCAAAGCTCACGACTCTCAAATTGCGATCAAAATACTTTAAACAAGATAACTCGTTGTATACAGTCGGTTGATATGAAAAGCAACGAAAAAGAGAGAAAAATTGTAGCAAAGCAGAAAAAAAAATTTACGAAAGAATAAATGAAGAAAATTGCTGGAAGAAATAACAAAAACAACATTTCAAAAACAACGAGAACAGTACAGAAGGGGGCAACAGGAAATGAATGTGAGAGTTCAGACTCTGACATACCGCAAGTTGATGGCAAAAAGTTACACCGAAAAAACGAAAGGACAGAAATCAACCAACATTGTCAGGGGAGGAACCAGGGAAATTAATGTCATTTTGGGATCTAGTGGGATCCGAGAGAAATGACAGAGTCAAACCGGAAAATATGTTACAGTTACAAGCGTCGACGGAGTTGATCAGCCCTCGAGGAGATTCCACAAGTGCGAACGATTCAAAATCATTGAAGTGGATCTTACAGCCGACACGACCTCAGAAAGCCCAGAAGTGAGCCTAGTTGCTAAAAGGGAGAGAAAATCACGACAGAATGAATTCAGACAACGGAAAATCGAGAAGACTGTTCGAAACTGTTCGATAGAAATCTTCTAGCAGAACTCACCACAGAGGATACATGGATGGACAGGCTGAGGAGGGTCATAGAGCGAAAAAATCGGCACAGTTTTGAGCTAATGGGGCCTTAGACGAATTCGTTATGGCACCAGATGACAGTTGTGGACGATTGCATTGTAGTATACGGAAGACTGGCAATGCCAGGACAAATGCGTCCCAGTCTTAAAGAGAATACACCGCGGCCACCCAGGACAGGAATACACCGCGGCCACCGCGGCCACCGCGGCCACCGCGGCCACCGCGGCCACCAAGGTCATTTGGTGTGGACCACCGAGTTGCCTCAATTTTAGTGTGAAGCTCTACGTACACAAGATACGGCATTATGAGCTGGTTCGCGGAACAGAGAAAAGCAGAAAAGAAAGCTTAGCTTTTAAAGATTCAATTACCTCTTTGAACTAAACATTTGTTTTCAATTGAGTCACAGCATTTCATTCCTTATCACAAGGCGCAGCCAGCAGGATTCGTGGCACAGGATAATTGAATGGAAATGGCCATCCCATTTTTCTGGGCGTCAGTTAGATCGGATCCACCGTGGAATTTTAAAATTTGTTTGGATCAATTTAGGCTAGCAGTGACGGTGAAACAAAATGTGAATCCTGAGATAATACTAGAAGACCCAAAAGAAGTTGTTGATGAGCCAATACCTCGTCCAGAAACTCCGGGAGAAGCCGAAAGTGCACAGGAATTAACGGACCGGGAAGCAAAGCTTGAGATGAGACAAAGTAATACTTGAGAAACAAGAAAGAAGGTAACGCGGACCCAAAGTCGGACATAATGTGTTCTATGATGAAACTCAAAAACGAGTTACGTCTTGTTTATTCCTGTCACTTGGTACCGAGGGGGAAAAGAAAATCGCGCAGAAAAAGCCACACGCGGAATTTAGAGAAAAGGTGGTATTGGCCAAAGCATCATTGGAAAAAACACAAAAACATTACGTACGAACGATATAGATTATTCACCAGAGCTCAAGAAACAATGGAGACGTTAGAATCGTTTCACGCGGCACTAACTGCACAAGCAGCTACAGCCGAACTGGGCGGTCTGGAAGAAGAATTAGTTCGAGATTTATTCATATCTAGAATGAAAAAAAACAGCATTGCAAGATACTCTGACGTTCGGAACCTTCACGCCAGACGAAGTACTCAAATGAGTTATCAAATTTGAGCAGAGTAAACAAACCACACAAGCGTTTCAGAAATCAAGGAACGGAAGCACAGGAGTGCGCCAATTGCGGGAGACACAGATCAAAACAAAACATAACCCATAATGGCAGTTGGTAATAAAAATTCAAACTACAGAGGACAGAAAAAAAATCAATCTCAAAAGAGATGGAATGACAATAAAAGTACAAAACCCCGTTCAGACCAGAAACCATGCACACGATGTGGAAAATCATTCGATTCCAGAGTTCGAGATAATGGTGGTAGAACCAAAAGTGGAGAAACCACTTAAAAGGGGAGTAGAAAGGGTGAAATCCAAAATGAACGAGGAAAACAGGATCAATACTACCCAAGCTATCAAAAAAATCGATATTCGGCAAGATCTAAGATCGCATCAAATAAAAGCATTGAAAGCGCTGGTTTTAGTAGAAAACCAAATCATCAACATGACGATTGATTCGGGAAGCCCAGTGTTGTTTCTAAAGTGGACAACCGCAAAACAATTTTGGATGGATCATCCGAAATCAAATTTTTTCCAGCGGAAAAACTGAACCTGACAATGCAGTTTATAGATTACAATAAACACCCAATCCAGATATTAGGAGCATTACATGCAAATATTCGTTCGGCGGGTTGGGAAGCTCCGGACGCGTCTTTGCTGGTTACAGAAAGACGAGCAAGATGTATTCTGGGTCTGGATTTGCAGGGGAAAATGGGGATCCATACATCTCAGAAATCATCCCCTATCAATAGATCCAGGTTTGACGTGCTAATGTGCGAGCAGCCAGAAGGTATGAAACAAAAGTTTTATAAAATTATTTTCATCTCTATTTGACCGACAGGGAGAGTCTAAAAACCATTTAGTCAACACGAAGTTCAAGTACCCGTTAGGTCCAATACAGGAAAAAGGTAGAAGAATACCTATTCATATTCAAGGGAAAGTCCAAAATGAACATGAAAAATTATTATCAGAAGGTCATATAACAAGATAAGATTAATGCCAAAGCGATTGTTTTATTGCTGCAATAGTAATAACAGTGAAAAAAGACGACTCCATCAAATTGGCATTAGATGCAAAGCCGATAAACAGACAATTATACAAAAATATTTATCAAAAGCCCAATGTTGATGAATTATTAGATGGAGTGAGTCAGATAGTAACTTACAAAACACAAGCACAATAAACTTCACGGTACTTGATTTAAAGTATGCGTACAGCCAACTTCGATTAACTGCTGAAACAGCTAAGCAAGGTAACTTCAACATAGTCGGCGGTCAAGCTACGGCAACTTACAGAATTCTGACAGGTTTCTACGGGCTAGCAGATATGCTCGCAAAATTCCAAAAGGCAATGGATCGTACCTTAAACCATGCTAAAAACACATTTTGCTTTCTGGACGACAAAATTATTGTCTCTAAAGGAGAGAAAACAGAACACGAAAAACTTGTACTAGACGTACTAAAAAAACTAGATGACAAAAATCTGGCGTTAAAAATAGCAAAAAGTGAGTTTTTTCAGTCGGAAGTCAATTGGTTTAGCCATAAACTTACACTGAGTGGGATAACGCCTAAATTTACAAAAACGGAAGCAATTTTTAAACTACAACACCGAAAATTGCTCAAACAGTGAAGATCGTTTATGGGTAGCATCAAAAACTTATCTAAGTTCATTCCTAACGCAGCAAGTCTAACTGATCAACCAATGCTTAGAGAAGAGAATGAGAAGAAAGTGAGGAAAATTAAATTGCCTGTAAAAAAAATTCGAGTGGGGGAACAACACTCTCTAATATTCTAAGAGATTTAAAAGGCGGTAGAAAGGATCGCACAATTTAATTACTACGATCCCCTCAAAAAGACTCGGGTAAAATGCCATGCGAGCCATAGCGGCCTCGACGCAACCTTAGAACAATCGATTGATGGGAACTACTGGGTACCGATTAAATTTGCATCACGTTACCTTAATGCTCAAGAAAAGAAGTATTCAACAAATGAGCTCGAACTGCTTGCAGTGGTTTGGTCAGTTGATCGATTCAAACATTATTTACAAGGAAAAATAATTCTTCCTACTAACCGACCACAAAGCCCTCACATCAGCATTAGGGGAACATAAGTCTAATAAAATGTATCAACCTAGACTCACAAGATGGGTAGACCGTCTGCTACCTTATCAATAGCAAGGTGGTTTAACCAGAAAACGATATGGGGATTGTAGATTATTTGTCTAGAGATCCGATTGGGGAACCGTGGCCTGAGTCAAAATTGGACGAAAAATTTGTGGTCGCATCGATCGATCAATTTCATAAAGCACTCGACTGCTTAAACAGTCGGCTAATCGATACAAATATTTTCACTAATAATGAAAATAATCTAGAATAATCCCAAGAAATAAACGCAACGGACGAAACACTGAACACGTCATCCCGTGGTTGCTATAGCAAACGTTCTGTTCAAAACGAACAAAGCACGACCGGAACGAGAACGGTCAAAGCTCACGACTCTCAAATTGCGATCAAAATACTTTAAACAAGATAACTCGTTGTATACAGTCGGTTGATATGAAAAGCAACGAAAAAGAGAGAAAAATTGCAGCAAAGCAGAAAAAGAAATTTACGAAAGAATAAATGAAGAGAACAGTACAGAAGGGGGCAACAGGAAATGAATGTGAGAGTTCAGACTCTGACATACCGCAAGTTGAATGGCAAAAAGTTACACCGAAAAAACGAAAGGACAGAAATCAACCAACATTGTCAGGGGAGGAACCAGGGAAATTAATGTCATTTTGGGATCTAGTGGGATCCGAGAGAAATGACAGAGTCAAACCGGAAAATATGTTACAGTTACAAGCGTCGACGGAGTTAATCAGCCCTCGAGGAGATTCCACAAGTGCGAACGATTCAAAATCATTGAAGTGGATCTTACAGCCGACACGACCTCAGAAAGCCCAGAAGTGAGCCTAGTTGCTAAAGTGGAGAGAAAATCACGACAGAATGAATTCAGACAACGGAAAATCGAAAAGACTGTTCAAAACTGTTCGATAGAAATCTTCTGGCAGAACTCACCACAGAGGATAAATGGATGGACAGGCTGAAGAGGGCCATAGAGCGAAAAGATCGGCACAGTTTCGAGCTAATGGGGCCTTACACGAATTCGTTTTGGCACCAGATGACAGTTGTGGACGATTGCATCGTAGTAGACGGAAGACTGGCGGTGCCAAGACAACTGTGTCCAGCAGTCTTAAAGAGAATACACCGCGGCCACCCAGGACAGGAAGCGATGCTAGATGTGTCCAGATACCTGTGGTGGCCACATATGCACATAGACATTGTGAATGTGGCGGAGGAGTAGAGAAGTTGTACTCGCTACGGTAAGAATGCTAAATATATTATACCGAAAAACGCATCAAAACCACTTCCGCTGCTCTCGCAGCCGGCGCAAGAACTTCAACTAGACTATGCGGGACCATTAGAAGATACTAAGGGCAAGAAAATTTACCTACTAGTAGCCATAGACAGATATTCGAAGTTTCCGTCGGTAAAAATTACTAAGTCGATGGGGGTAAATCATCAGTGAAATTTCTTCGAGCTTATATTGACACACATGGGATACCAGAATCCGAAAGAACCGATCAATTCTCGGGCTCTAAAGGCAAAACGATGAAAAAGTACTGTGCCGAACATAACATTGAACAAAAAATCTGTCCAGTAGGGGATCACAGGGGTTGTGGCTTGGTTGAACGAACAATTCAAACGATCAAACGAATATTGCGAGTTATGATATTGGATGAAAAGGTATCATCAACAAAATTTACACTGAGCACAAAAATCCGAGATCTTAGGTGGAGCAAACAAAAAAACTATACAATGTTCGCCATTTGAAGAGCATTTCAAACGTCTCCCGAAAACTGAATTTAAAATCCTAAAGGATTCGTTTATTAAAAATTCTGATCGTTTAGATAAAAAACATCTGGATCGTTCAGCATTAACGGCCACTCAGCTAAAGAAAAGAGTCGACCAATCGAGAGATAACGTAAAGATCGTCAAGAAATGACAATTCAGTCGGGAAGTGAGTCCACTGTTCAAAACAGAAGTGGAATCGGCGAGAGATCGAGACCGGGCAAAAGCGTTAAGAACGCTATTGGAAGCAAATGCAAGTGGAATGAGACAAGAAAAGACACCTCCGCCAATGACTTGAGGAGAGTGGTCGATGAAACCGGTACGATCAACCCTGACTTGCGGAAGGAACTTCTGTATTCGTGGCAGTACGGCTTCATCGAAGACAAACCCCAGGAGGCCGAACTATCAAGGTCACCAAACCTTTTGAGGAAGGATGAAAACAGGAAAAGTGGGAAAGCACTTACAAATCTGTTAAAAGGTAAAAGGCAGTCAGAGACGCCGCTCACAGTGAAAATGGCTGCTGGTGCAGTATATAGAAAGAGCGATATCGCACAAGCAAAAAATGACACCGGCGCGCAGAAAGGAAAGAGTTCAAAGAAAGGAAACGAAAGTATAAGTCCACACGGAGACAAGCCTAAAACCAAATCCAAGAAAAAGGCAAATGACAAACAACCAGCGAATAGTGACTCCGACGCAATCCCTAATTCATCAGAAAATCGACGAATACCGCAACGCTATTCCAAGATAGTGATTTTAACATCTTCAAGGGATACGGAGGTGAACGGGGGCCTCAATCTTTCAGTAAAAAGGGCCATACCGAATAATGCGGGACCTGTAGTAGAAAACTCGACGAGTTCAGTGCCTAAAGGAGCCAAACAAAATGGCAAGAAGGCAAAAATCTGCAGCAACAGCTCACGAGGCAGAACATTGTAACGCAAAAGACAAAGAATCACTGTCATCTACTGCAGAGGCATTCAGTCCTAGCACGTCTACACCAAAGAAAACAAATGAAGAAAGCAAAGTCATCACAAGAAACACACCAGCAGACAAAATATTAGAAACCTTTCAGAGCCGAGACTTAAATACAAACAAATGGAACAAACTAGCGGACCAAGTATTAGCAAGATGGGTTCAGAGAGCAGCTGAGGACATTCTGAAGTCTACAGATAGGGAAAGTGAATTCAGCAAAAACGCTCCCCCAGGATTTTTGGATGAGTCCGGCGACAGCGACGCTACAGTGAGGCGAAGTGAACGAACCACCAAGAACAAAGGACCAAGCAGATATGGGCTTCGCTATAAGCATTCAGTAAAGTTGGTCAGCTCTAATCAGGACTTAATAGATCTCAACAGGGCAGCTCTCCTGGCTTATCGAAAAAAACTGGCAAATTTTAGAACGGACTTAAACACACCGGAGGATACAAAATTGGGCCTACTTGAGAATTACTTGTTCAGACGAAAATTTGGCAGTGAAGCATTAGACATTTCGAGATGTTGGAATGCATCGTGGCGTGTTTACCTGAGTTTTGAAGCCGACATTCCTGACAAAGAAGAGAAATGATAAGGAGAGACAGCCTCAAACAAATTGTTTTGCTAAAGTAATTAAAACTGAGTGTAAAACTCATAGTTATTTATTAAGTTTCTTAAGTACAGTATATAAAACTTTCTTAACCCAGGGGAGTGTGGTACGGCACTTACTGCAAGTGCAGTAGCCATTGTGATATTGCTGCACACTGACCTTGGGACTCATATTGTTATTTCTAAATATGCTGCTATATTGTTATTAACTTAGTATCAAGGTCATTTGGTGTGGACCACCGAGTTGCCTCATTTTTAGTGTGAAGCTCTACGTACACAAAATCGGTCATTATGAGCTGGTTCGCGGAACCGAGAAAAGCAGAAAAAAAGGCTTTGCTTTCAAAGATTAAATTAACGCATTGAACTAAACATTTGTTTTCAATTGAGTCACATCATTTCATTCCTCATCACACCCGGGTCGAGGTGCTCACTTTAAGCTTCGACTTATAAAATTCAAGCACATGTCAAATCTTGGCCATTAACAGGCCAAAATGTGCAATAGATAGGCGCCAAATTTGGGGTCTGTATGTTCCTGGGTTCCATGGTGTAAAAATATGTTCCGAAATGTAAGTGGATTCCTCGTACAGATACCTGTAACGTAATTTGTAAAGTGCCTGTAACATACCTTGATTACGATCGAAACATACTTCGAGCACGGTCGATAACGGTCAAAACATACCTCGAGCACGGTGGAGCACGGTCAAAACATACCTCGAGCACAGTCAAAACATACCTCGAGCCTTGTCAAAGCATGCCTCGAGCAGACCGAGAAATGAAACTTTCAATGAACTGCATCAGTTCTATGGTGTGTTTTCGTCAAAAAGAACTATTCCTTACAAAAATAATCTGCAGTAAAAAAATATACAAAAAAAAACAAACAAAAACGACAATCAGAAAACATCATTAAACCCAAGAAAACTCGTAACATTTATGGTTCAGCTTACGAATTCTATCTATCTAACTGTTATCTGAAAATTTTTAAGATGAGATCAACATAAAATCAGACACCTTCAACAAGCGACTTCATCTTGAAAGTTTTTTAACCCAAAACTAAACATCTGCAGACTAAATTTCAGTAATTTGATCAACAATTCTATCAAAGAATAAGGCTCTTGAACGCTATGCTTAAAAAGTTACTGCTTTTGAGTGAGGTGCACAAGATTGTGTTTTTTATTAAGGAAAGGGTATTTCAACCAATTTTTTTGCCTTCATCGAAAAATGGACCAATAACTGAAGCCAAAATGCTTGATGCTCGCAAAAATCATGTGGATAAAAAAAATCAGGTGACAGTAATTGAGCGTGCTTGGCCAAAATTGTCGAATGTGCGAGCAAAGTCGGCCAAAACTGACGAACGCTTGTCAAAGTCGACCAAAAGCGTCCAAGTTTGACCAAATTTGGCCAATATTGACCAAAGTTGATGAAAAATGACAGCGGATATCGTTAAATCCACAAAAAAGAGGAGCGATACCGTTAGAAAACCTCGATTGGGCGCGCAGAATTTGACCCAGAGGTCCAGAGGGTTGAACAATGTAAGTCTTGGGTCGAGCACAGTCGGGCACAATTTTCAGCACGGTCGAAACTGGGTTCAAGCGCGGTCGAGCACGGTCGTTTCAAATCTTTCTTGAATCCAGCACGGTCTAGCATTTGTTTTGATCGAGCATGGTCGAAACATAACGAATTTTGGTGAGACGTACGAAACATGAAGTGCGCACCTCGAAATTTTAGTTAAAATTTTAAGATTTTCTCTAAAAACGTTCTCCAAAAAAGAAAAGTACAGGTTCTTATTAAAATTAAAAACATGTAGATATTGAAAACAGATTTTCAATTTTTGCTGCGTCTAATATCTTCCTTACGAAACTGATTTGGACAAATTTCAGTAGAAAATAATTAGATAATATAATAGAAAACTTCATTAGTTAACCGAACGTTTTTTGTCTCGGCGTTGTGCTCACTTCAAATGATAAAAAACTAAAAATATTTAGCTAATGAGATAAAGTCACAAATGATAGGCAATTCTTGTCTGTTTTTGCTGGATATTTTCCCAATTTGTATTTTATAACCTAAATTGAAGCAAAATGATTTCAAAACTTCTATAAAAGTAATTTGAACATCTACATTGTTTTGTCAAATTTTTTTTTACTTGAGTCTTACTTTGTTTCTGCTTGAATTTTTTTCGGATTAATTCCACTTTGAACAAAAGTTTACTATTAAAACTGTATTTTTTCAACGAATCTTTTAAAAATTCAAAGCACAGTTTGCATCAAATTGCTGTATTTGTGAACCAGATAACTGTATCTTCCTGTATTAGTCTTCAACTTGAATTTTAAGTGGATTTTTATGCAGACTAATGTATAATTTTATCTGGAATTGTTCAAGTTCTAACATTTTTATCCTAATTTTTTTAATTTTTAGTCGATGTTTTTTATTAGTCCTTAGTTTTTCTCAAAATTTTTGACGAAACTTATCCAATTATTAGCTCTTTGTTTTACCTTTGCTGCAAAATTAACACAAGAGAATCCCCGTAAGCTCGCCACCAATACAGTGATTACTGTAGATTAAAGATATTTGTATCCATTCGATTTCAATTGGTGGTTTTACGATAATTTGATTCCGATGGTGGCTCGAGCGAGTTTGTTTTCATCACCAATCGGAACTTTTGAACAAAAACAGAAGAAAACGATTATGAAATACGTTGAAAATATTTAGTCGATGTTTTTTATTTGTCCTTAGTTTTTCTCAAAACTGTTTGACGAAAACTTATCCACTTATTAGCTCTTTGTTTTATCTTTGCTGCAAAATTAACACAAGAGAATCCCCGTAAGCTCGCCACCAATGCAGTGAGTACTGTAGATTAAAGATTTTTGTATCCATTCGATTTCAATTGGTGGTTTTACAATAATTTGATTCCGATGGTGGCTCGAGCGAGTTTGTTTTCATCACCAATCGGAACTTTTGAACAAAAACAGAAGAAAACGATTATGAAATACGTTGAAAATATTTCACAGTAATTGCTAAAACAATTCAACTCTGCGAAAATTGTAAAAATTTCTAGATTTTCTTTTCAGTTATCTTGATTTTTCTTAGATCTATCTAAATTTTTTTAGTTTTCTAGATTTTTTTGCTTCAGTTTCTCAGTAATTGTTTTTGTAATAATTTCTTCAATGATAATTGTGTTTTTAATAACTTTTTCAAATAACTGTCTCCTGGATTGCGTTTGGAGCCTGCTGAGCGTGCTTTCCATTACCTTGAATAACATTATTTTCACAAGAAGGATGCTTCTTTTTGATATGAATATTCATTTCCTCGCTGCTATGAAACAGAAAATAATACTTATTTCAAGAAGTAAAATTTTATTTAAGTTTCTTATAAAATATTTTGTTCGATGCAAAATATTTTGTGGTTTTTCAAAAAATTTTGCAAAAACTCAACTTCTTTTTTTAATGAAAAACCAAAAACGCATAAATTTATTTTGAAAAATTTGTTGACTTATACCTTAGAAAATTACTCATTGACGATAGCAATTCTTTAATTACTACATTGTTTTTCTAATTACTTTGATCGAAAAACATGCAAATTTCGTTTTTCTGAACGATCAAATTTTGAACAAAGAAATTCATAAAACTTATTCATTAACATTGCAAGAAAAACGGTATTGTGTTTTTTTGACTAGATGTATAGAAAGTCACATCTTTCTTTCAACAAGATGCAAAAAGTTACTTATTTCTACAACATGCGAAGTGTATCAATTTTTGAACGAAATGGTAAAATTGTTTCATTTTTTCTTAAATAGCCAGAAGTGTTTCATTTTTTTTGACACGATGCAAAACGTGCTTCGTTTTTTTATTAAGATGCTAAAAATGTTTAGTTATTTTCATCAGATTGTGAAAACTGGTTCAATTATTTTGATGAGATAAAAAGTCAATCCAGTAGTTGTACGTGTGTACAAAATTTCATTATTTTTCCAACTTGTGTGCAGAAACTGATCAATTTCCTTAAGATGTATGCAAACATTGTATAAGTTATTTAATTTTTGTTCATATTTTAATTGTTTTTCAATCAATAGGAAACTTTTTCCATGAACTCCTTCTCTATTCTGATAATTGAAATGAAATTGAATAAAAATAAATAATTATAGAGGACAAAATGAATACCAAACAACAACAAATTACAAAAAAAACCAAAGAGCTTTTGAGCAGCTGAAGATCTCAATCGAAGATCTGGAAGTTCTAAATAGAACGCTGGTCGAGGTTCCATATTTGGTGGATGTTGTGATGGGGTATTTTGAGGCAACAATGTTTGTGAAAAGCCCTCATCTTCATCGATTGTGATTGGGTTACGGCTGATCCCATCTCCTCCCAAGAAAAAATAAGTCATCGACTGGTTAAGCCACATATCTAGAGTCAGGAATCTCGAATTAGTTCTTTCAACATGCTCAGACACTGTTTCCATCATTTGCATTAATTATGTTGGTTCTCTGTGATGGGTACTTGCATCATATGAGGCTCGTTGAAGTCCCTTTGCATCACTTTCACCAAAGCGATATTTAAATTGGAATGTTCAGTGTGCCAAAAATACTTCAGAGACTGTACTTTGATTTGTACTATATAAAAGGAAAATTCCAGCGAGTACACATAAAGTTGCTGTTGCACTGAGATCATTTTGTGCAAAAAATTTAAATGATGAGAAAAAAATGATTAAAGTAAAGAATTATGACAGATTTAGAGGTGGCAGAGGAGGTAGAAGACGATAGTTAAACCAAAACTGAACTGATTTTCACTTAAAAGATGTAATTGAAACTTTTGTATATAATCAATGAGAAACTGCTAATTGAGAGATATTTAAACTCTTTGATTTTGATGTAGATTTAAGGAAAAGATCGAATTTAAAGATTTTTTTGAAGCAAACCTCTGGAAATTTTATTTCAAAACAGATCATGCGGGTTTGCCGAACTTTGAAAATCTCTATCAATTTGGAGGAAAAAAACCGATGTTGCAGTTTATTTTTGAACTTTTACATCCAAAAATTTATGTAAAATGTAAAATCAACATTTATTTCATCGATAAGAAAATCAATTGCTTTTTTAATAACTTCTTGTACAGCATCTCGAGGAAACTAATATGTTTTTATAGTAGGCTATTTCCAAATAAAGATAGGAAAAAAAAACAATTTTCGAAAATGCTCAATTCTGATTGCCTGATTTCGAATAAGGTTGGTCAGTTTTCTTTAAGCGGGCGCAAATATGATTAAAATCAATTTAATTTTTCATACACTAAAACCAAATGTTCTATAAGTACAAAGTAAGCATAAATCTCCGAATAAAATTTCTTGAACAATTCTAGTCTCTCACTTTGATGGTTAATAAGTACTAATTTCTTGAATTTGATGCCATCTATATCTTTAACTTTCTAGAGGTGAAAAGTGAAAAGTGGAAACTTGTGTATTTGTCAAAATCAGCTCGACGCCGGAAAAATTGCAGGCAGAAAGTTTTTCTCGGCCTGATTTTACGTATTTTTTTTACAAAAGGCAAGAAACTATCTCACGTTGCAAGTTTCATTTAATCAACATTTAGCTTTTTTGTGAGAAGGACTTTCGTGTTAATACTGTCACCAAAAACATCGGAGAAAAGAGCGTGGAGCGAAAAAGCGGAAACTTGGCGATACCCTAGCGGACTTGCACAAACTAATTGAGGAGGAAAAGGAAGATGGAGACAAACTGAAAGAGGAGTTCAGTGCTCCTCAATAACTTTCATTGAATACAGAAAAAGAAAACAGGATACATAAGGTTTTGAACCTTTGAATGTCCAAGTTAGGTTTTAAGGTACTCATTGAAAAACTCGATGAAAGATTCAACATGCTGGATTCTGCTGCAAACATCGATATTCTACTTAGATTTCTTCAATAAGGTCAAATGGGAGAACATCATTAATAGTAAGCCCACAAAGTTAATGCTCTGTTTAAAAAATCTTATTAAGTGTTTACAAAAGCTGGTTTGATAACAATCCAGGTGTTCCATATTTTTTCAGTTTCCTAAGGTTTTTGCCAGACGTTTGGCAGTTAGAGAAGTATTGTTCGATTCCGATCATTTCATTCTTGGCCTAGTCTGATTAGATCCATGAATTTGCATTCAACACCCAAGTTGGCAAAAAAATTTTGAACTTCAATTCAATTAAGTTCCTGGCAATTTCTTGCACCCTTGTCCTCGTATTCTTTGACTCCTAACATCCTTATTCCTAGCAGTGCATTGTTAGACCCGTTGGTTTTCAATGCTGATTTTGTCTTTGCTTCGTTTTGATCTGATCTTTTTTCCGCATGCTATATTGGTTTATGTAGCTTGTTTTTAGTTTCCAGTACAGTTTTCTTCAATTCATTTTCCGTTTTTTTTCCAGTTTTTTCTTCCTTGATCTGGATAGGTGCTGTTGCGACCGATATAGCAATCTCACGCCATTGTGGAGCGACAAGGCTATTACACCAAGGAAGTACACGCAAGTCTAAGTCCGTCAAGCAGGTCACTGTAATGCTATTAAATCGGTGCTTTTTTCTATTAGATGCTTTCTTCATCCGCATGTTACGCAATCGAATAATTGTTCGCGTGATCGTATGGAATGGTTGCAGGTGTTGCATTTATCTGTGTTTTCGACCATTTTGAGGGTGGTTACGACGGGTAACATCTAAAAGTACTTTTTATGAAACGAGAAAAGTGGAGTGTTGCTAGTTCATCCGGTAGCAACTGAAGATACCTTTGGGAAAAAAATAAGAACAGTTTTTTTAGAATTGACAGACCGACGACACTTGAGGGTACCTTTGGACAATCCATTCTAAGGATCAACTGTTCTACTGTAGCTGATTGTTCCACAGGTGGGGGCACCGAAATTTTTTTGTCTTGCACTTGATCACTCGCTGATTGCCCGTGTCATTCAATTCATTCTTGTTTTCCTTACAGAGGATCTTTTCTTTTATGACGCTTTTCACGTTTTTCTGTCGGTTACCGTTCAAAATAGTCTTGTTTGCTTTGAATTAAGGTCTACCAAGGTAAAGCTGCCCATGCCTCAATCCCTATGTTCAACTTTTGCCTCCTGAGCGGGAGAGGTTCTTTCGGTTCTTGCTTTGAGAATGTTGCTCGCTACAGTCGCTCGATTCTCGTCTCGTTCAGGAGTGCCGAGGAAAAAAGTAATGATACCGGTTCTTACGCAGACAAAGAGTAGGGCAATCAGTTTTTGGGAAGCTTGTTGTTAGTCTTTGAAAAGGGTTTGAAACCGTCAAAGAGGCCGTTACCTCCAATGAATCGTATGACCCCTTTAAAATGAACTTCAGATTAACCTTGTATATAATCGTATGCGTGGCTAATGCTGGCACCTGAAAGAGCTAAAATTTTCAGGTTACCAGTTCTGAGAAAACTCGACAGTGAGTCTTCTGGAAGTAAGCAATTCGTCGGCGCTTTCCTGAAAATTTTAAATCTTTATCTCAATATTCCGGACAGGCAATTGAATCTTGTCTCGAAAATCCTCTCATTTGAAAAATTTGAAAACATTTTTTACATGAAAACACACTATTTAATAGTTTTACCAATTAAAAATAGTGTTCAAAACTAGTCACAACACAGAGGTCAAAGCTAGAAAACAGTCGGCTTTTTTCTTTTTTTTTGAATTTTTCATGATTTCACATTGATGAAAATTTCTATAATAAAAGGATGACAGCTTTAAATAAAATATATACTCTTTATACCAAAAACAGCTCAAAACTTAGCAATAAAATTCTAACCTCAACTAATTCAACTCAATTATGGAATTTTCGAAAACCAAAAGTGTAATCAACTATCATCGGTATCATCAAATAAAATAGAAAAACCAGATTGAAAATAATTTCATATAGTTGTCCGATAATTTCAAAAGAAAACTATTTGGTCTTCACTCACTCTAGTTACTAGTTCTGATTATTAGAGTACATAAACTCGAACTCGACGGAATTATTGTATTTTCGAAAGCAAATTTTTCAAAAACATCTCCAATTAGCTCTTTACAAATGCTGATTGTAAGTCCTTCTGATTTACAATTTTTAATCGCATAACTTTTGCTTATTTTAACAAAAATTGGAGAAAAAAATTACCAAAGCCATGATTTAACATTTGAGGATTTTGACAAACTTAACAAAAAAGCTTAATAATACAAATTTTATGCAGATCTGTACGAGCAGAAGGAAGACTGCTGAGAAAATATCAGCATCATCAATCAATCAAGGGGAAGTTCAGTGGAACTTCAGGACAGATCTAGGAGTTAAGTATCCAAAAGGACAGTACCAGGGCCACAACTGAACGTGAGGTTGAGCCCTTCAAATTTCACGAAGATACTAAAAACTTAATTATGTGTTCTAGTATCCCATCTAGAATCAAAACAGAAAATATGACCAACCACCCGATACTCCATTCATTCAGGGGCAGTAGGACAGATGAAAAACTGAATTTAACTAATTATACAAGCTCAGAACTAAAATACGCAATTAAAAAGGACTCTAGTCTAAAGAGGAAAATTGAAACCCTATATTAACGAAAAAAAATGAGGAAATGATTGAACTGTTTGTGCAAAAATTCGAACTGAAATAGTGGCATAATGCAAACTCGCACCAGTTTTGGATAAGGTAGAAGCAAAAAAACGTGGACTTGAATAATGATTATAATAACTGTACATACGGCACTAAGTCAGGTAATCAGGTGCAGAAAATAAATACAAGGATAAAAAGCAACAAAAACTGGAGCTCTCTCTATTGAGACAAATTTCACTTATATGACAAGCATAGTGTCCTTTTTTCATCAACTGCCTCAAATCACTCATGTGCCAATACATAACCTAACCCAATCAAAAACCAAAAAAAAAATTCATTAATCAGAAGCAAAAAAATTCTGTGAATCTGATCCATCCTTATCAACAGCCACTCAGTACTTTCAAAACACTTGCTATGCCTCCAAATCACTCATAAAAGTGTATGCAAGATTACTATCGCTGAAACTTGTTAAAACGAATTCGGAATAAGTCTTTTGATTTAGAGTTTTCAACGATCTCATTGAAAAAAAATAACCTCTTAACAAGATTCTTTGAGCTGATGTTTTCCGGTTGCAACGAAACTAACGTTTTTCGAGAACTGAACAAAAATGACAAAGTAAAATTTTTCCATGGTTCATTGTTTTTTTTCATTAAGTCAAATTGAATGGCTCTCAAACGCACTTTATCTTCATCAATCTTTGTTATAATTTTGACAACACTTTTTTTGTCAAAATTACAATTGGGCTACGGCGACCTTAACCCAACTCCAGGTCCAATTGTAAAAATTAACGACCTATCGGAGAAATTAAACGACTACATCAAAGACAACATAAAAATTCTACGACCAAACTGCAAGAGTTTAAGCAAAAAAAAGGTCCAGTCAATACAAGCGCTTTAAAAACATTTCAAGGTATCTCCGAGACATGGTTCAATGAATCCAATGATAATAAATTTTGAACACTAGATACTGATCAATTTTTGCCTTTCGATGTGATAGCTCAGCAAAAAACAAAAGTCGGGGGCGTCAGGGTAATCATTCCAAAAGTTTTACACCCTAAACAACCCTCCGATTTAAACTAACTTCATCAAAATATGAGAACTGAGTTTAAACTATAAAAGAGAGTTTGAAACATCAAATAGCAAAACTGAAAAATCATTATTTTTGAATTGTTTCTATAATCCAAATAAATACAGGAAAACAGAGTTTGTCGAAGATCTTGCTCTACCATTCTTCAACCTTAGAATATTCAAAACTCTTTTAACAGGCGACAACAACCTTTACTATTTAAATACTTAGGAAAACAATCTATGTGTACAATTTTAACTCCCTATAACTTAAAATTTGTCAATAAATTAACGCCAACGCATTTGAAAACACTCATTGATTATATTAGCAAAAGTTTAAACTCATCCGAATTGAAGAATCAAAATCAAAATTTGTTACTCAAATTTTAACTAACAATTTAGCACTAATTTTGATGTCTGAATGAAAGTTAATTGACAAAACTGTGCTGTTTAAGCGCACAATCTACGAAAGATCAAAATATTCTGAAGTTTCGGAAAGAATTTCAAAACTGCCGTGAAAAGCAGTGTTTGGAAGTTTTTACGCAGGCAAAATAACCCCGAAAATTTAACAACCAACAATTAAAATCAAAATTTGTAAACTACTAAAAAAAATGAGCATCAGTGAAAACAGTCTACATTCGGAATGACAAACCAAAAATCAACATCATAGAAAATAGTTTCACGTCAAACTTATTTAATTCTAAAACAACTGAGCGACAGAAGTTGAGCATAAAAAAATGACACAAAAAACATCTGCGAACGAAATACGCTTAAAATTCTTTTGTTGAAGCAATAAAAAACAGTTTTGAAATAGCAAAAAATTGAAAACAAGTTTAATAGGCTCGGACATTCTTTTGAGGAAAAAGATAATAATAACGCTGTTAATGCAACCACCAAAAACACAAGAACCAAAAAGAATGCAAACAACACTTTTGTTTCCGGTTTGTGAGTGAAATTGAAAGAAGGAGAAATAACAAAATAAATGCAAAAAAACCACCCAGACCTTCTGATCTTCCAGCTTGGGCTCTTAAAGATGGATGCAATAAAAAAAATATCAACTCACTTTTCTTATAAATGAACTTGTAAAGTACAGTTTATTTCCAACAAGATTCAGAAAAGCTTTTGCTAGCCCAATATAAAGAAAGCAGTTTAATCTCTGACGTTTTTGAGAAGTAACATTACATAGAAATCAAAAAAAAAACAAATTACCTAATTTACTAATCGGCAACACCGAATTTGGTTTTAGAATCTCATATTCAACATTTGTCGCAATCCTCTTTTGAACTGAACTCTTGCACTCAAATCAATGGATGAAAACAAAAATAATGTCGTACCCGTATCAGATTTATCAGAAGCTTTCGATTCTATCAACCACGAACATTTAAAGATTAAATTGAAAGATTTGGATTTCTCTGAGTCAGCAATTGAAATGACTTATAGCTTTATAAACAATAGACAGCAAAAAGTGTAGTAAATAACACTGACTTCAATTGGATGTCACTGCACTAGGTTTACCCAGAACAAACTTTTTTGAGATCCCTATTTTTCAACTATACATGAATGACTTGACCAAACAATTAGCCGAACTTTGCAAAGTGGTACACTATGCAGATGATAAATTACTATTTTGTGATGATAATGACATCAAAAATGCTCTGGAGCTACTGCAAAAATTTGTCAGAAATTGTCTCTGTACTTCACAAAACATTTTTGAAAACTCAACACAAACAAAACTGATTTGATAGCTTTTAGCAAAACCATCAAGGCAGAAACAACAAACCAAAGTTCGGTATATTGTTGGACGATCACAAAATTGAAAAAAAAGGCACAAGTAAAACATTTGCAGGTAAATTTCTACTCTTGCAGGGACAAATTAAAATGTTTTAATCAAAATTACTTGTGGGATGAATCAATAAAAAACAACTGACAATCAAAAACCGATTATTTTTAACAGACGTTTTAGTCATAAGGCTACTGCACTACTCAGCAATGTTTTAGGGAATTTAACAATTCATCTAATAATATCGATTGAAAACCAATTGAGCTGGGCAAAAAAAAACGGTTGTGTCAGAAGACAATTTCGTTCTTCATCCGATCCTAAGCTAGAATAAAAGGTACTGCCGTTCACCTTGATTCTCGATGAGGAAATTATGTGTCATCTATGGAAAAATAAATCTAAACTACTCCCGGCATACACAAAAACCAAGTAAGAGAACAACACAATTGATGAGAACAAAACTACAATTTCAAGGAATTTCAGCATTCATTATATCGAAAAAAGTTTTTTTCAGGATATTAGTTCTAATCTGGAACCAAATCAAAAATGCAAAATCAAGCATAAGCAACAGGAGCTTAACTTATGACACTTTGACATTTAAGTTTAAGGAAGTTTAGGTTTTCTACCTATTTATAGCAAAGATATTTCTATGGCAACCTTTGGAAAAACACCATGGAAACAATTTAAACTTTGATGATGAAATTGTGACCATTACTACACTATAATGTAAACAAATAAAAATCTCAGAAAAATTAATTGACGAACGCTTTATAATTTTACTAATTACTTTGCAAATATAGATTTCATTTTAAAAAAAATTAATTTAAATCTTGTCCATTTCTTTCGTCTCTAATGGCATCTTTTTCCCTTCTGCTTTTCCGAGTCTACGTTCGCCCCTAGAATGATACCCAGTTGTAAATTTGAGTTGGAAAACCTACTAAGGATCACAAAACGCAATAGCCACTAGGGAACCAGAGAATCATGCAGTGGAAGCATCATCGGAATAAAAGGGACCGCCGATCGGTATGACGGACTTGATGCAAAAGATAGAACAGATAGATATTAAAATCAGATATGGCGAAGAAGATCAAGAGGAGTTGAAAATGGAAATCAGGCATAACAGAAATGAAAGCTTTGATGAAAATTCCATAATGGCAGGATCAACTGAGGAGAGGTTCCAGCAAATAGCTGAGAAAATTGAACAAACTGACAAGGAACGGGCTAAGCTAATTAGAAAGGACATGAAGGAAGTGAGAAATCTCTATGAAAGCGTAAATATCAAACTCTGGAGCCTATAAACCAGAATCGATACGATGAACAGAGACCAAGCAGAGAGTTCTTCTACCATATAACCCAAAGTAGATGCACTACTCGGAATTGTGCTAGGAAAACAGGAAAAAAACACTTGAAAGTCTAGTACGAGTAGATTTTTTTACAATCGACCCAAAAGAAACGGGAATTCACTCCCTTGAATCCAATCCTGAACAACATAGGACCCGAGGTAGTGAATCCAGCAACAAAGGGACATGCTTCTCAAGCTACAACAGTCCCTAAGGACACCACTTTTCACACGAGTATGGCACCGAATGCCACGACATGGGCAAACACATGGGAAACGATGAATAAGACACCTGAACCAAATGCCAGAAGATCCTCAGAACCAAGTGAAAGAGGAGGCAATAAGTTCAGTGAAACCTTCAAGAAACCAAAAAAAAATCAAGGACGACACGGAAGGCTGTGTTGATGCATTGGTAGAAGTAATGGAACTGCATAAAGAGCAAGGCATTTTGAAAGAAGAACGACAGGCCTGCACAGCTATTTTTAGCAAAGCAATCTAGAGGGCACGGCGCAAAAATGCGCAGTGGCCCAGAAAGAAGAAGAACGCGATACAACATACGAGTTCATTTTGGCCCGTGGAATGGAAAGACACCTAGCCATGATGATATTCGAGAAAAAGCGGCGAAGGGAGGATGAATCAATCAAGCATCAGACAAAATTCTACGAGAGACGAGTTCAGAGGGAGGCTGACCGACCTGAGATAAAGATGGATTTTATTCATGGATAAAGAGACTTATTTTAGTCTGCCTATGACAAGATAGTTCGATAAACCAAGGAAATCAATGGAAGAACATCAATAAATACATGCTGATGACCAGAAGGCACGGATTCTCAACAGAAAATTAGGGGCGCTCATCAGTGGAGCTAGTACTCAGGTCAAGACTTGTTGAGTAGACGTTGAAGGCCGCAAAAGGATACGACCTAGAGAAAGTCGAGAATGGAACGACAGTGGTGGAGCAAGACTTGATGAGATTGCTGCAGAAAATGGCAAACAACAACTCCAAAGACATATGTGGAGAGAACAAGGAGCCTGGAGTCACAATAATGAGGAAAATGAAGGTGGATCCGGAATGAAGTAGCGAGCCACGGGACCAGGAATTTGAAAACCAAAATGTGTTGCGAACCTTAATCGAGAGCTTTCGAGAAGATATCCTAAAGCAGATAACATTGAGAATGAAGAGAGTATTTTTCAATGAAGACGCTGAGATTTTGGAACAGGTCAAGAGTCCTAGTGTGCATGCGAAGAGGGGCTAAGCAGAAATTTGTCCGGGGAGTCAAGTGAAACTGATGGAGAATTGACAGAAAAAGATAATGATACAGACAGCTTACGCACGATACTGGCCGAGACGAAGTTGAGGAATCAGGACAAAGAGATGCACACTGATCCTTCTTCTAGAACATACAACATGTTGTCTGATGGCGAGAGCTGAACAGAAGAGCTGGTGATGATAGCGGTTTCCAGGAAATCTTGCAGACATTCATTGTGCAACCCTAATAAAATACGAGTCTAGAGCCTGAGAGCAACGTTAGAGTCTCGAGCAGGATAGTGATTGTGAAGCTACTAGATGACATCCCCAACCCAGGGGAAATGACAGGACAAATGATGGCGATATATGGACACGTGAAGAAAAGATATTGGCTGTCAGACCTCGTTAATGCACAGAAAACGACAAAATGACTAGCAATCTCTCCAAATGGTAAGGAACAGAAGTAAGACAAAAAAGCGGACCTAGAGGAGGATAGATACAAGATCCTGCATCGGCTTTACAGAGAATGAACGGAATTACTCTATCACATGGCGGACAAGTCGCCTGTAAGAGGAGTGATTAAGAAAAAATCCTGCTCAAGCACGACATCATCATACTGCCTCAGTTTTATCAGACCGTGGTGTTATTTAGATCGCATGATCATGTAGGGCCTCAAAGTTTTTATAAGGTGCAACAAAAAATACTTGATTGGTTTGATTGGTCGTTCTTGCGAGAGATGGATCAATACATGCTTGTCATGCCTGCAGGTGAAAGATCCCAGAAAGATGAAGTTCACGCTGAAAATGATAAAACAAATCGAAATTTAACAAGGTTGTACAGATAGACCAACAGAAGATCTGCATGACTGATAAGGAACAAAATCAAATCCTAGTATCAGCAGACGAAAAATATGGTCCTTTGATTAAGCATTGCATCGCAAGATACGGTTTGCTTATGACTTTCCAGTCGGGCAACTGGTAAACATTCGTGAAATTCTGACGAAGGAGCTGATGAAGAGATCGCATATTTCTCAAGCCCACTCGACGGCCTACCATCCGCAAACGACTGGATTGGTAGAAAGGCAGAACCGGACTTTTGTAAACATGTTGAGGGTATACTGCTCAGGGCAAAAGTCTTCACCCCTGGATTACGCGAGAGAGGCCATCAACAAGAGTTGAATGATTTAGGCAGATGCAATACAGCTCAATAACAGATGCGATAGCACAAAAAGTACGATGAGAGGATACTTCAAGCGAAGCCATACACGGTAGGCTATTGTAACTGAGAGTTTCAAAATGTCATTCGAAAGGGGACCAAAAAATTACAAAAGAAAAAAAAATTACAAAAGAAATGGAGAGCACACTTCAGGATTACTGAAGTTCACCAGCAGGGCAGTTTCTATCGCTTGAGTACGAGACGAGCGGGGCATAATGAAAACCTGAAACCACACGTCCCGTCACCAGTGGATTAGTGTGTCAAAACATGGAAGTCCTGGAACTTCTAATAGTGGAACCGGCATGCGAAGAGAACGAAAAAGGAGCCAGGGGGAAAATGATGGCAATGAAGTCTCAACCATGGACGAGAACGAAAAAATCGAAGTGTCCTCGGATGAGGGTTCTTTTGCTGAAGAGGATTGAAATGAACCGGAACTGAGCGAGGTACCAAAGTCATTATAACCAGACAAACCTTTGACAATGGAGATCAGAAGAGGAGGACTGGCTTATACTAGGTATGAGCACAAATTTTGATTGATGAAATAAAGGCAGATGATATCGGGGCAAATTTGGTCGGTGTAGGTGAGCTAAGTCCAGACAAAGAGTGGCAAATCATCAGAAAAAACGATGAAATATTCTGGCAGGAAGATAATATAGTGCCAGAGCAAGAGATGAATTTGGAACAATGTGAGAAAGAAAAGAGGGAACAGACGAACTTGAAAATCCTGGATTGGATGCGTCTACCAGCATGTGAGAAAAAAGGATAAAGCAAACAATAAATTGAGTTGTCTGCCGCAAAAACCATTCAGGATCAAATTTCATGTTTGGCTGGGTAAAGAAGAACGAACACTGGAGATATCCTCAAGTAATCTAGTGTCAGCAACAAAAACGGTGACGCCGATAAGTTTTTTTTGTCCAGGGAGCGGGGTAGGACTTACCCTAACCGATAACGTAATGATCATACGGTTTGAGGAAATAAGAGATCAGCAGGCTAGAAATTGAGCGAGAGGAAAAACGAATCGCAATTTCCAGTCATATATCTGTGCTTTTTGGTGACAAGAGTCGGTGAGAAGAATGTGGTGGATTCCGAACACGTGGTACTGGCCTTAACACGACTGACAGACTTTCTAGTTGAGAGAGAAGTAAAGGAGGTCTTAATACCAGCTCACGGTCCAAATATAGGCAGCTTAAACCCCCGGGAACTACATGCCATCTTGCCAGTGATTTTCTCTGAAACAGAGTTTATTGTTCATCTAAACAAGAGTTATTAGCTGAACATTGCCTGAGTCTTGAGTTGTGAGGGGAATTTTGAGCTGAGTCATAAATGATTATGATCGGGTACAAGGGGCGGGAGGGGGTGGTGGTACGTTATTTAGAAGATTTTTTAGACGAGTATTTTAGTTGCCTAAAATAAAAATTAATACAATTCACACGGTGTTATAACATACCATTTGCTTGATTTTCAAATGGAAAAACACTGAAAACTGGCGCACTTTACTTTGATGCTTTGCCCGCTGGAGCAAGCAGTTGACTCATTGAGGAGAGAAGATGTTCTTATCAAAATTGAAAAAAGCCTTTTTGTTATGTAACTGGGAACTAGTCCAGTATTAGGAAGTTGTCATGTCTAAAACGCGATTCTATATCAAGATTGAATTTGATAAATCAACAAGCAAAAGCAGAATTGCGGAACTGTTAGAGCCGAATTGCCAGAAAATTATTGGGTATCAGAAGGTTCGCATATCCACGAGCAACTGGAACGAACGTTCTCGAGTGACTAACTTTTGGTTGGAATTACTTTAGTGATTTTTTCTGGGTTGGTATTACATGAGTGCTAGTTTCTGGGCTTGCATTTCTTGAGCATTCTATTTTTATCAATTATGGCCGATTGTTTCTGTAAATCAAAGACAGCGCCACTGCACTTGATAAATTGTACCGGCGGCTGAGGGATCTGGTCTATTCTTAAGTGGACAAGCGGATGTCGTTGATGTTGAACAAAATCTTGCAACTAGAGTCTGAAGAAGAGGTCAAAGAACTTTAATTTATATGATGCTTGCCTGGGGTTTCACTGGAAGACCTCACCTTGTGTGACAAGTTGAAACTGGGTGACAAGGGTCTTCATGTTTACATAATGATGACGCAGTACGTAGCTCGAGAAGATTCTTGCTTGAACCTACTAAAAGGAAAGATGCTACGTGTTTCTTGAGAGGGATCAATTCAGTGATACCTAAAATTTTAGTTCTAGCCTGCTATCAGAGGGCGACTAAGATTCGGGCGTTGCAAAGTCGATTCTCGAGTGTCATCTCAAATGTATACCAGAATGCTGGGATTGAGAAAGATGACGATTCTAGACACTCTCTTGAAAAGCACGCGAAGAAGGATGAGATCAGGAGGTTCTCAAACAAGAAGTTCGATAGTGGTCATGATGTGCAATGACAGAAGCTGAACAATACTCCAAACAATCCAAGACGGGAGAGCATCAGTATGTCTCCGGAGTCATGGTGATATCTTACAACCCTTTCTTGAGCAAAAAACCAGGCGTTGCATACATGAACTACGAAGTAGCGGAGTTATTGACGTTCTGGACAGAGAGGGTAATCAAAATTGATGAAATAGAGAGGGAGAATCAGACATTGGGCTTACTTCTTGAATAAGAAACTGAGAATATCTGAGTGCCGCGTTCAGAGAAGAGTGTGGAATTGAGGCTAGGTGACGAAAAAAAATTTTGATCACGAATGGGATTGATCTGGAAGCTGTTGAGTTCCTCTTAGTGCCCAAATCCTCAAGCAAACCTGAATGAAGAGACCACAGAGTGGATCAGACTATTAACTGGGAAGGATGAGGATTTGGGGAACCTGAATGTGATACACAAGTTGATCTTACCTCATCAAGAAATTTCTAAAGTCACACCGGAACAATATAGAGACGATTTGCTAAAGAAAATGAAGTCAGGCATTCGTCTTGATTTGGCTACAGGAGGAGAAGGAAACTCATGTGAAGGACGATCATGCGTGAGGATGTAGTGCTTCTAAAGGAGGAACTTGATGTGATTTGGCGATGTCGCACAGAAAGATAAGAGCGATGTGCAACTTCTAGCTGACTGCTACGCAAGCACAAGCTTGAAATTGGCGACGGCACTTGTCTTCATCTCGAGAATCAAGAGCCACAAGAGAAGTTGTAGTCCGAGCATCGTTTAGTCAACGCCCTGAGCGTGGAGTCCTGGCCAGGAGTGTTGCAAATGATCCAGAAGCACCTCAAGGGAAGGAAAGTGGATCTGGAGGCGGAGATGGGATTCCTCGTGAGCGAAGCGTATAGCCTGCCAATGAAAGTGAAATCCTTAATGCGATCAGTTATGACGAGTTGTTGTGGTAGTAAATATCCGTTGAACATGTCATTGGTCAATATACCCAGCCGGAGACCAATAATCGACAAGACCTTTTCGGTTCCCGAATGTGTGCAGCTGGCGAGAATGTCATTCACTCTCAACGATTTCTTAGGGCGCAGTACATGAACCTAGAGTGGCTGATTTGAGTGATATATGGGGAATGAAACACTTGAACCTTGAGCGGGAAAAATTCTAGTGATTTTGAGATGCAGAGAAGGAGTGGGAAAGTACCTAAAGATTCCCCGGACTTGGATAAAACCGACTTGGTACACGCGAATTAATTACAGTTGCTCGAGGCGCCTGGAGAACGTAACATCCGGAGCAATAACTTGACGCAAGGAGTCTACCCGTGTCATTGTGTGTCTCAGACTATTTGGTACTCTGAGAGGAGCAATCTTTGTTAATATGGGACGTGGAAGAATTTCGTTCGATAGGTTGCAGATCTCCAACAGATTGTCAACATCTTTGTAGTGAGCTCGATGCTAGTACTGCGATGGGTTGAAGAAAATGTAATAAAGTATCGGAGGTCAACAGCGCCTAAGGCAATACATTACGGTAAGAGACTTGAGCTCTTCGAGACTGCCTGAAAGCCACTCGTCCAAGCTGTGGAGGTGAAGCGCATCTGTATTCGGAAACGGTTTTTCTCGTGTTTCTGGACAACATTAACCTCTTGGCTATACATCTTGGCGAAGAACCTCATGAAGAAATATCAAAGGTAATGACGACAGTTCGAGGCAAAAATTGGACCAGAGACAGAAGAACCTGTCGAGAGTGATTGGACAGATCAGATCAGATCCTTCAGATAAGGGTGTCTAGGATAAGATTGAAGGGGCTTGGGCTTGAGTGGGATCTCAGATGAAGTCTGAGGGAACGAAAACAATTTTTAACCTATAAAATATTGTTTTCTAATATATTGGTCACATCCTGCTCAAGTTTATTGCTGCAACCCAATTAGAAAGTCAAAAAAATCAGAAAAACCGATTTCATAATTGCTGGAGAGTGGACCGAAAATCGGAGCTAGCCTCAAACTGCTATTCGCAAATTGAGATAATAACAATCTATTCGAGTAGAGCTGTCTTGTTCCCGACAGCGAGCACCGAGAGTGGTTACGGGAGTGCTATTACTGGAGCATAAAAAATCCTGATTGGGAAGGTCGACCAGTTAAATGTTCTTATGGTCTAAACTGAAAAACTGCTTGAGATAAAAACTAATTACTTCTTAAATTTTCTTAAGTTGTCTTAGATTTTTTACTTAATCGATTCCAGAGCCGTAGTCAAAATGTGAGTGTTGAATTCAATTGCCAGAAATTTTTTTTTATTTATGTTGAGAAAACGCGGGTTTTAGGCTAATCCATCTGAAATGGATCAAATGTCCACCGTCAGTTAAAAACGAATGGTATTTAATTGGGTTTCAAAACCTGTTTTTAACGGCGTTCGCGTCTTTTAGGTGTATAGAGAGCTAGCAGTGGGGAAGTGCTTATTTCTAGAGTGGGGGAGGGTTCTTTGAAAGTAGCCATTAAGCTTTTACTCGATCTTGATGTCCCCAGTCTTGAGTGAAACGAGGTAAAAAAAAACAATGGGGTAGTGTTCGTGAACCTTGAGCTATTGGTTATAGGACCTTTTTGTCTAAAACTCATATGTGACATAAACGGACGTCTGTTACACTCATACTTAGGTACACAGGTTTTTTCTGATGTATAGGTTTCTCAGCCCCTGTCAATCAGTTCCTTCTGTGGACGTCCGATTCATCTTCCGCGAAAAATTTCTGATACATATTGTTTGCCCAGTGTTTATCCAGCCTCAATTCGAACAAGTTGATGCAAACGCCAAAAATTACAGACTCTGGTAGTGAGTTCCAGTCGTTTATTACTGCTATAGTGAAGAAAATACTTCGTAAACAAGTTCGTGACTTTTTTATCAGTTTGCATGGATTTTGCTCATTTACTGTGAACATTCCTTCAGTTAGTGTTTCATCATAAACACAGTTCAAGATTTTGTACACTTTTGTCATACTCTTACGTATTCTTCTCTACTCCAGGATAGGAAGCTTCAAAACTTTCAATCTTTCATAGTACGCTAATTTGCATAAGCTTCGGATTAGTTTGGTTGCCATCGCTGAATATTTTGAGTCGCTACTTTGTCTTTTTTTAGGAATGAGTTCCACGACTGATTAGCTTATTCCAGATGCGGTATCGCAAAGTTTTGAAGAGCCGCCATGATTTTCACTGTTATATTCAAAAATCGTTTCTTTATAATTGCAACCATGCTCTTAGCTTACTTTGCTTTCTTAGCAATATAATCTCAAAAAGGTAACCTGGAGTCAATGATTACCCCCAGGTTTTTCTCGTTTTCTACATTGCTCAATGTGTTTTTGTCATACAATGTATAATTTCATTCTGTCGTCTTCGTTCTTCCTGATGATGATAGTGTGTGGCATTTTTATAGGTTAAGTTTCATTAAACTTCCCTTGGACCACGTTGATAGTCGATTCAGATCAGACTGCAGATTATCTCTTTCTTAATCGGTTGTAATTGGTAAAAAAATTTTTGCATCATCAGCTTATTGAAACATGTTTGAGGTGACTCCGTATTTGTACCGATTCTTGACGGATTCCGCTAATGACATGAACCCAGTCTGAGTGGCTTTAGTTCACTACTAATCGCTGCTTCCTGTTGAACAAGAAGGCAGCTATCCAGTCCAGAAATAGCATATTTCAAAAAATTTTTGATTGGGATTTTACACTTTTCGATATTTCTTTTTCGTGTGTAAGAGTACAATTCCGGCGCATTTTTGTGACTCTAATTCAATTTTTGCAATAAATCTCGTAATTCCGTTGTGTTTTTTGTTTATGAAAACTTCCCAGTTTTTCTTTTTTTTAATTTTGCTTGCCTGTCTTCGTTTTTCGTTGGTAGTTTGTTTTGCAACATGTGTTTTTCCGTTGCAGCACCGGAAAAATGGACTTGAATGTTTCCCAGTTGTGTTGCAGAGTTAATGACTTGTCATATTTGATCTTGATTTTTGAATTTCGGAGCGCAGCTCCGCATAGTTCCCTGAGTTGTAGTTCAATTTTTTTCACTTTGGTTCTCAGTGCGGAGTTTGAATTTAACCTGAAAAAGTGCATGATTGCCTTTGCCCAATGGGGAGACACATTCAAGGTTTGACGGTTCAAGAGTGTTGTCAGTTAGTAGGAGATCTAGTAGTGATGCTTCATTGTGGTTTCGACACTCGCATAAACCCGTCAAAATTTTGGCCCCGGTTAGAGTCTTTGACTGCTTCGAGGAATTAGTGTTCTTTGCTGTATTCCTGGTAATTTGTGCTGCTGCATTTCCAGTCTTTGTTCCAAAAATTCATATCGTTCCCTACTATATACCTACTTCGGGTCGATCCAATGGTTCTCAGGAAACTGTTTAGCTTGATGTTGTTGTCAGGGGGAGAAGATGTTCTTCTATAAATTGAAGCAACCATAACGTTGCCCTTTATCAGTAGCAGATTATACAATTGTAAATTCTTCGAACCCTGAGGTTTCTTCTACCTCTACATATTCAATGTCCTTCCCGATAAAAAATAACCTTCTTCGGCACATTCAGTGAGATTCATTTTTTTGGGATTCAAGCTACAGCTGTGTATATTGTGCCAGGTTGCGCTCCACGTAATAACTAAATTCCTTGGTTTCGCTTCAGAAATATCAATTATATGCGGCAGTGTATTTTTTTGCTGTAGTAGTGTTATCAGCTCAATAATTTTTTCGGTAGCTAGCGTTTCAATATTTCCGAACCAGAGCTCAAAATGCCCATCGTTTCCTTTGTAGATCGGTTCTTTCTTGTTATTTCCTTTTTCTTTTCTCTGATAATTCTGTTTCCTCTGACTAAGTGTATGAAGTTTCTGGTTTTCTTTGCTGATAAAAATTTTGCCCTCTGCACTAGAAATTGATTATTATCCCTCTCATCCAAGCTCCTGTCAGGACAATATCTCAATTGTTTCAGTTCTTTTTTGGTAGGGGCGTGGGTTCGATAGTCAACTCTTTTTCAGGTGTTTTACCAAGATGAGTACTGCCTGATACTTTTGTTGCATCAAGGTCTATATGTTCGCACAGCGCTTGGATTAGAGTCAATTCTTCGTTTTGCCGCTCTATTGGGTCATTGGATTTGGTCTCTGCCGCCTTGAGTATTGTCAGATTATAAGAAATTTAAAATGTTAACTCAAATGTTTTCGCACATTTTGTGCATCATCAGGATTTTTTACAATATATTTGCCCCCTCTGACAAAGGTGTAGAAAAAGCCAGAATATATTTAAAGGACAACGGTCTTCTGGCAGTGCCGTTTGATAAGGGCGTGGGTTTTTGTGTAATGAAAAAGGAGACATATGAGAAGAAACTGAAAGATTTTTTTACAGGCAGAACAATTTAGTTAGAGGTAGAATCTGACAGACAGCGTGACATGAAAATTGGCAAAGAAAATAAAAGGGAATAACTCGCCATGAAAAAGAAGGACGAGATTAGCGAAGCTCTGTATACTAGGTTGTGATCAACGTCGGCAGAGCCGCCTAGGCTCTATGGATTAGCAAAAGTACATAAACAAGGCACTTCGTCCTGTCCTTTCTTTACCTGGTAGCTCATTTGACAAACTAAACAAAACATTGGCAAAGTACTTTGATGAAATTGAGGGGGCAAACATAGAAACGAACACTCAAATGGCCAGGAGATCTTGGAAAAAACTGAACTGGACTCTGATGAGAGTATAATCTCCCTTGATGTAAAGAGTTTGAACACTAATATCCCGCTCAAGGAAGCAGTTGAATTAGCCCTGAGGAGATTATATGAGCAAGTAAACCCTCCGGAAACATCTCCCAAGACAATAAAAAAAACTGCTGAATTTGGCAGTGAGTGTGAGGTAAATTTTAAATGCAATGGTTTGTGGTTTGTAAAAGAGGACGGTTTAGCAATGGGCGCCTCCCTTGCAGTAAAACTTGCCAATTTGTGGTTCATTGAAAACGAACCTGCATTAGAGAAAGAAGCACCAAAATTGGCTGTGCTAAATGAGGATAACAAGGAGGTCTGTCCTGGATGTCAGAAAAAGGTGACATATCGGACTTAAGGGGTAGAATGCGAAGCTTGTTTAAATTGGTACAACTTAGGGTGTGTTAACATATCGGAATTTGATTAACCAGACATCGCTGAAACAGTGTGGTATTGCATCGCTTCCAAAAAACAACAGGAAGCAGATCGGGCTGACAATGGTGTTAAAGTGTTTCTAAGATATGAGGACGACATAGTTAGAACTGTCAAAGGTGATCCTGGGTTAGTAAGCCAATAAGTTGCATCCAAACTTGCAGTTCACCATAGAAAAACTTTATAGTAACGATAATTTGGCCTTTTTGGATTTAAATGTCAACGTGGACTCAGGAAAAAAGGTCACCTGTGGGTGGTACTAAAAACCCACTGATACCGGCAGCATTTTAAATTCAAGAGGTTGCGCACCTTCGCAGTACAAAAGAAACGTTATTGAGGGGACGGTTCATAGGGTTTTCAGAAGTACTTCAACATGGGAAAATTGAAAAAATGCTTGCCACCTATCAAAACTTCCTTTGCTCGTGAACTGAGATCCAAAGTCGTGTATAAGCTTACATGTAGTGTATGTAACTCCACCTATGTCGGCCAGACAGTCCGATATTTAGCCACGAGGAACGATGAAAACCGCAAAAGGGACTCCCAACTAGGGCAACACTTGTTAAAGTCTAATAAGAAGTTAGGCGGTACTGCTGAGCTGAAGTCAGAAATTATAGAAAATTTTATTACTGATTACTTAATTTGTTATGTGATTACAGTTGTTTTAATATTATTGGTCAAAAAGTTTTTAGAACATGTTTCTCATTTTCAGATCTTTGGTCGTTTTGTTAATATTGATATAAAAATTTAATCCTATTGATGCACAAAATATGCAAAAACGTTTGAAGTAACATTTTAAATTTCTTATAACCATTTTTTTAAATTGTAACCCTTTTCATTATCAGTTTTTTTCCTCCTCTTCTTTTTCACTCTGCACTAACTTTTTAAATTATGTCTTTCATAGCTTTGGTGGCATTGGGTTCATTTTCCCAGGCTTTAGTTTCAGTTTCTGTCAACTCAGAATTTTCATGCGTTTTGATTTTTTCCGTTCATAAAGTAAAAGAAATTGTCCCTCAGACATTTTACCGAAGTAACGGTTTTGTCCAGGTCACTTCTCATTTTTGATACAAAATCTATTGACTTTGGTGCGATGGCCTCTTTCATTAGGTTTTTGAATTCCCTTGTACAGTTGTTACAGCATCATATTGCTTTCGTTTCAGATGTATTTTCGAACACTGGTGATGGCATCTTCAGACAATTTGCGCAGAGATGTTCAGCGCAGTTATCACATTCTATAACCTCGTCTAAGGGATCCCCAGATTTATATTTACAAATCACACAGGTCCACGGATCTTCGTCTGCCTGCGATTTTTTCGCTTTTTTTTAATTTTCCGGGTATTCGTTTTTACAGGCTCCACCTAGGTCGCTCCGAATCAATTAAGATCCTGGTAGCTACCAGAGTAGATCTATAAAAATTGGGTTAACCTTTTTCAGAATTCACCTAGACCGCTATTAAGTTCCAGATAGCTACCAGAGTAAAATCTAAATATAAAAAAAGATTCTGACCTTAGTCTTTTTCTGCTCGTTTTCGGCTTGTTTTTCGTCTTGTTCCTTCTCTATGGTCTGCTCCTGTTCTTGTTTTTCCGCTGGCTTCTTTTATTTGATTCTTTTTTCTGTTTTCGGTCGATACCTTTTGATAAGAGATTCAAGATTTGCAAAACGTCTTACAATGGTTTCAACAAATTTTAACTCCAACTTCGTTGAGAGGTAGAGTTTCCTTAGCTTTTTCTGATATCAGAACTCGTTTTGCGTTCTTGTTGAGAAAAGCTTTTTGCAGGCTGGGATAACAATTGTCTTCAGTGCAAGAGGCTTCTCAGAAATTTCACGTGCCCCTTCTCTTCTGCAATATACAAAGCCAAAATATTGAAAATTATTTTTCATTGTAACAAAGCCAATATTTTGCCGCATTTCACCATAGCGACCCATCGTTCGAGCCATGTATCTGAAGCTACTTTGTAAGTTTATCACAAAATTAATGTATTGGTTGCAAGGGAACAATTTTTTCCAAAAAAAGGGGGTCAATTAAAATGGGCCCTTCCGTCATGCGTCGGTCCGTGCACAGGTTGGATAGGGCCACAGCTTGGACAGGTTGCTATGGCCCTATCCAACCTGTGCACGGACCGACGCATGACGGAAGAGCCCATTTTAATTGACCCCCTTTTTAAAAAAAAAATATTTCCCTTGCTACCAATATTTAAAGGTTGTGATAAACTTACAAAATAGCTTCAGATCAATATATTGAGCTCAATATCAATATCTTCCATTCAATATCAATATCAAGATCAAATATGATGAAATTTCAATATCAATATCAATATCAATATCTAAAAGCTCAATATCTCAATATTATCACTATTTTAAGATACCAGAGACCAAATTCAATATTGAATTTCGAAATATATAATTAAATTTGTTTAGTTTTTTTTGCAATGTAATTGTTTTTTGTTTAATTTGTTTAATTTTAATGCTTGAGTGAGTTGAGTTGACTGTTTGACTGTTTGACTTAGTCAGTCCATTGAGTTATCTTGAATTTCTTTTGTTTTTTTACAGAAATGCCTGATGATATTGTTGAATTTCGTGTGAGCAAGAAGAGCGATTTGCCTATTAATAAACTATTCCTGATTAAGTTTGTGAACGGAAAAGAGACAGAATGGCGAAAGTGTCAAAAATGAGGTGATCTTCGCAAAGCACCTAATTCTGGGACAAGCGGCTTACGTCTACATCTAACAAAATGTCCCGGTAATGATGCCTCTAAGGACAGCCGCGATGTCAACCAGGATGTTATTCCTTTTGCGAAAAAGCCTAAATTGGATGATATACCTGCACTGATGCACAAGATTTCGCGTTTAGTGTACGAAGATAACCTAACGATTAATACGGTTGTAAATTCTAACGAGGCTCTTTCACATTTCAGAAAAATTTTATCACCATTTGTTTTATGTGTATGTGTTAAAACGTCACGTTTCAAGCAATGATACAAAATCCGTTTTTCTCAATATCTACAAAAAATTCAATATCAATATCAATATCTAGCCTTCAATATCTCAATATTAAAAATTCAATATTGACATCGTCTCAATATTCAATATCTGATCATTCAATATATTGCAATCCCTGCTTCAGATAAATGGTTCGAACGATGGGTCGCTATGGTGAAATGCGGCAAAAATTGGCTTTGTTACAATGCAAAATATTTTTCAAAATATTGGCGTTGTATATTGCAGAAGAGAAGGGACACGTGAAATTTCTGAGAAGCTTCTTTATAAATACATCGGCATAATTTCTTGAATGAATCAAGTCAATTTTGAAGCATCCAGAGAATTGTCAATTAAAATCTACATTCCTCGCTTATAGCAATGATGGAACATGGTGTAGTATTTTCAATTTGTTTGCACCCCCTGAGGCAGAGGATTGCACTCCTCAGAAGTAGAGTTAACAATGTACTAGCACCAAATGTACATAGTTTATTTATACAGAGCAGCTGAGATTGTTAAACATCCTGCCTCTGGCGTTGTTTCTCCAGCTGAACGATTTACTGATGATGGCGAAATTCATGCATGAAGAAAACGACCACATTAAGCTTTCGGCAAAAATTGAAAATCCAGGAAGAACGAAAGAAATTTTCAACCTAAACAAGACCAGAACTGAAAAAGCTAGAGGAGAGTATACATTCAGGACGTGCCGTCTAGTAAACCGACTAAATCAGAAAATTGAATTTCGAGAAATGCGAGGCTTAAAGCGAAGATTGATACAGATGCTGTGGGAGTTTTTCGACGATCAATTTCGACAGAACAAAACAAGTGCACATGGGTCCTCTTCTGTGACTGCAACATGTGCTGAAATAAGTGAACAAAATTTTGTAACATTCGCCCGGAAGATACATATCGACGGAAGACAAAACTAAGTCTTAAGACGACTGGCTAACGTCTAAACAGAGCTTTGCATGCTTTTCACCGTCTCTACCAAGCCAGTACTTTTCGGTGGTCTTTCTAACATCGGGTCGACAAAAACTTTACTGCTTTCGGCTTCGGTCAAAACACTCAAATTAACTAGATTACATGCAGAAACCGTGAGCTCATGGCTGGGTCTCAGTATCCCCAGACCACGAGGTCACTCCTAAAAATAGGGCTACTACTTATTATATTACTATTGTTTTTGTTCAGTAGATAAAAATCATCATCTCCATCGAAGATGGATCAACCCTTTCCCCCAACTCCTAGCTTCTCATCTTTATCAAAATGAATCTAGATATCAATTAAATTCAAGTCAGGACATGACAGGAAGCTAAAAGTTTACGTAACAGGATAAAAGTTTCAGTTCCTTTACCCTTCCGGATTTATGAATCCGTTGGATCAAGCTCGTTAATCCTGATTTCCCCTTAATCCGGAAGGCCGTCTTTCACCCTTCACCGTTGTCTTCAACGGCCCTGCAACTATTGTAGCAGTACAATAGTTGCAACTCGGAGTGTTCTCTGTTACTCTGTAACTCGCTGTCGTTTTTCAATCTCAATTCCGTAGTTGTTGTTAGCGCAGCTAATGTTGTTCTTGTCTTTTTCTTTTACTTCTTTGCCAAAATGGCCGTTTCTGACGTTTCTCAGAAATGTTACGTCATCACTTCGAATTTTTAAAATTTTAAAATACCAGAATATTCTAGCCCTCACCGTTTGGCCAATCGTTCCAAAAACGTTCTTAATTCTTAATAATCATCAATCCGGAAGGCTCGCTGCTAAAAATTCGAATTCTGCAGAGATTGCATTTTTCACATTCTGGTCGAATGTCACATACTCCCCGGACAGTCCGGTCAATGTCCTCATTGAATCACGCAATGTTCGTAAAATAGTTACAGTGTCACCGAACAGAATTTACAAAATGCACGAAATTACTTTTATCCACGTCACATCGACTCACTGCAGAATATAAATGGCATCATACTACATCACTATAGCCTTCAAATTCTCTCATTAATCTGCACATTGAGGATATGACTTAAGATAAAACATATTTTCTGACTTCCAATTTCAATGTCCCGATTAAAACTTTCCTCTTAGATTTAAAAAGTGTTGGCTTGCAGGACAGTCCTGCCAACCAACAAGCTAAAATTATCCTACTACGCTTTTCCCTTCGGAAATCTTGCTTGTTATTGTCCTGAATACTAAAACTAAGAAACTCTGTGGTTAGAAAGAACAATGAAACAATCTCCCTCTTCGAGAGATTACTCAAGCCTTCCATGTCACCACAAAGTGATCAGTTCTCCTAGCTGATTAAAAACAGTCATGCAGGCTGGAATATTTAAATATACTCCTTCACTTAAGCCCTTCTAAATAAATAGTAAGTGAGTGTCTCTAAAGCCACTTCAACTAAAATCAAAATGCAAATTTATAAATGCAACAATTTCAAAACTCAACTAACTGTTTCAGTTTTCAATTACAACTTGGTTGCTTGGTTTCTCACTTGAGTTTTTCACACACATAAACAATTCTGAGTTTTAACTTTTCTTCATCACTCCTTTGTTTTCTTCTTTTTTCGTCGTTTAGAAGTTCTAAAACTTCTAAATTCTTCTAATTTCATCTCTTCTTTCGGTCATCCGTCAATGTTCCATCTCTTCCTCCTGTGATACCGACTCTGCACTCTCAGTTTCCGTATCTTGTAACACGTCGTTAGCTATCCTGACGCTGCTGGAAGCCGTCCTCCAACACTTCTGCTCTTCCACCCTTTGTTTACAACAAGGTAGGGGATCCACGTTAGATTCTCTGTTCCTGCAGAAGCTGTTGTGGAGACACAACGTCACGTTTCTCTCCAAATCTTCTTTCAGCATCTCTGCCTTCTCCTTTCCACTACGTTCACTCGTCCTGGAAATTCTTTTCACAGCGGTGGTCACTGCATTCCGATGAGTCCAGAGAGCTCGCTTGAAAGCTCCTGCTCCAATGTCCTAGCTGATATTCACTGTACACCCTGCCGTGCTTCGACATATGCTTTTTCGCATACTCGTACAACCATGCAGTCATGCTAGCTCTGAACCATGGCATCAATCGTTTTCTTGCCCATATCTTCCTCACTTCCATTGGAATGTTTAGAACTTTGCACATTGTCTCAAAAAGATCTAAATCTTTTAGACAATCTATTTTCTGCAACTGTTCTCTCGTCGGCGCCTCCTGTCTGTTATTTTCTCTCACATGAGCATCCAGCCATCGTATCGCCATCATAACTCCCACTATCACTATCGTTACGGGCTGTGATGAATCTGGTAAACCCATGGAGAGCAGCTCTCCAGAGTCCCAGATCAACATCAGATTACTACGCTTGGGATACCACCAGGTCTGCAGCAAGCAGTGGCAAGGAAACTCGTCATGCGTCAACCTGATGCTCCTCCAATTACGTTTTCCCGAAGCTTCCAGCAATGGTTCCACTTCCATCATCACTCGGTGGACTTCATCATTCTCATCTACTGCATTGTAATCTGTGCCAGTTGATCCTCTCTGTTTCTGTCTCTCAAAGTCACTGAAGTTCCCACTCACATATCCCATGAACTTTTTTCCTAGTATTGACTCCAATTCTTCTTTGGTTCTCTCTGGAACTGCTGAGAACATCTTACATAGTAACTCGTTAGACTTTTCAGACATTCTCGCCAATCTCACACACTTCGGCACTGAGAAGGCTTGATCCACGATCGTTCTTGTACTCTTCACGTCCACAGCCACGAAATGTACAGGATATCTGCTCCTGCACATTGGAGCCAACGTTGAACCCACCAAATATCGTGCTCCTGATGGTCTACAATAAGTCTCGCTGTGTCTGATGTTCATTTCCGTCTCGATTGCTTCCCTCCATCTTCCTATGTATTTCTGCTCAGTCTGCAGAACTCCTGGGAATACTTCTACACTGATGGCTGTGACCACCTCATGTTTCTGTTCCAGATTCAATAGTGACTCTAAAGAACCAAACATGCTGTAGAATCCTAGTGCAGTCACTAGATTCACATCGGTTCCTCCATGGCAATCTGCTATCAGTTCCGTTTCTGTTCTAGCTTTCATCACTACATTTCCAAACAACACCGTCAATTGCTTGTGTTGTCTCTCCAGGGTCTTCACACAGTCCAAACCTCCACAAACGTGACCCTCCAGTCCACAGACTTCCGCCAGACAGCTACCAGGTTTGACCCAGTCTTCTGGTCCCCAGCCAGGCAACTCCACTTTATCTTCTCCGTTGCTCCTAGAGGCTGTTATCATCACATTATATATGATATTGAGGTCACGCAGGTTACAGTCTGCATTCAGTTCCCTCTGTACGTCTTGTGTCGCCCGTAATATTGAGTCAGCGTTGGGACTAGGACACCATGATGGCCTCATCAATTCCCACACTGTCATCAAGCTCGTTCTCAGTAATTCATCTGAGAATCCCAACCCAAACTCCACTCTTTTGTCGGATTTTGGTACTGAAGGTGCAGTCACCTCTTCTTCCAAGACCAGTCCCAATTTGGCCTGTGGATTGTTAACGCTCTTAATCGTTACAATTCTGGACGTCCAGAATCTTAGCAACACCGCCTGCTCATAATCGAAGAAGCAATCGCGTATGTCTTCACTCAGGAAAGGATTGTACGCAATCCCTATGATCCCGGATACGTAGCCATACGATTTCTTCTTGATCGGTCCACAGTATTCACTGGATTTCGGCAATGCTCCCATAGATTCTTTAGTGAGTCTCAGCTCTTTGTTTGAGAATCTCCTGATTTCGTCTATCTTTTTCATGGGTTCCAACTCCTCAGGTTCTTTCATGTTCACCCTCGTCGGTTTACTTTGCTGCATATCCAGCAGTGCTAGCAAGAATAAGGCTTTCGTTCGCTCATCGCCTTCCCTCAACATTTTAACACAAGTGTTTAATGCAGGTACTGAAATCTGCTCTATCAGGAATCGAATGAAACAGAGAGCGTCTCTCCGCTTCGCACACGCTACTGCTGCTCCCTCCTGGACTATCAGATCCCTCAGGTTCGTCATAAGGAAAACGTTTTCCTCTTTTGATCTCTTCCTTTCTTCTGAGTCATATTCTTTGCGAGTCAGTCCCATCATGCACCAGGCGAACCTGAGTTGTAACTCTGTTCTTACGTAAGGTACTGCCACGAGAGCATGTATCCTTGGCATAGTCCTCATTTCCTCTTCGAAATACCTCAACACTACTGCTTTCCATGGAAGGCTCACCAACTGCTCGATCGTTTCCGCCTGTATGTCAGACGACGCCAAAGACCCGTACGCCTTCTGTTTGAGGGTGGTGCCTTGCAACATCGTTTCTAGATAACCCTCCATGGCTTTTTCGTCTTCCAGGGCCATTACATACCCTCTAGCCGAGTTTCGGTATTCCAACATCTCCATGTATCCACCGGTGGGTTCATCTATCGACACAGTCTCCGACACTGTCAGTCGGTTGTATTCCACTGGTGTTAGTTGTCCTGCGACACTTCCCTTTCCATGATTCATGGGAGATGGCTTGAAGTCTTTCATTTTGCTCTCTCCACATTGGCTGAGTATTTCCATTTCTAAGGCTGCTCCAGTCAGAGTGCGGTCACTCCTTTTGGATTTATAACCGGTTGACTTTATCCCCGCCATGAGAATGGGTGGCACCATCGCTATATCAGTTAATATTCTATCTGTGCCAGACAATTGATAATCGCCTTGCCCCAAATCCATGACCTCCTCAACTCGTTTCCTTTTCGCTGAGTTACCAGTTTTCATCGATATTTCTGAATCCACCTTCGTCTTTCCAACTCTCCTCGGCATCACTCTGCTGCCTAACTTCATTTTCATCGCATTGATTTTATCAATCACCATTTTTGATCGCATCGTCCCTCTCCTGGTTCTTGACAGATACACCACCTCTCCTTCATCGTCCTGCGGTGTCATCTTGATGGGAGAATTCGCTTCACTCTCATCAGTGGCTGAGTCGATCAACAACTCACTCAGTCTCCCTTCACACTCATCAAGCTTGTCAAGTACTTCTCTCATCAAGGGTTGATTGAGACCCGTTTTTAGAATAGACTGGGTCCCATAGCTTTGAACCACGGTCCAGACTTCTTCCATAAACGCCACTCTGTCCAGCTTGCATCCCGTCCTACTCTCGTGGTCTCGGTGATGTACTTCCCATTCTTCTTCGGGCAGCGTTCCCAAGAAAGGTACTCTGGCTGAGGCCTCTATTCTTCTCCTCCGAGGTGATTCCATAAGGATTCTCTGGTCGTTATTTCTTGAATTGCCAGGAGAGCTGCTCTCCGGCAAATTCCGTTTCATTTCCATAAAGGCTGACGGAGGCTCCAGTGTCGAGATGCCTTCATCCGCTGGCTCAGTCGTTTCCAACGTGTCTGCATTATTCTCAAGATCACTGAAGATATTGAAATCCAGGCTGGATGTTCCTCCTGTCGATGCCCTGTCGTCTTCCCCACCAGCTTGATCTTGTTGCATGGGCTCTTCGGTTTGACGGCTTCCACCCTGTCCGTCATCTCCTTCTGACTTATCCTTGTTCGAGTTCAATGGTCCTTGTTCGTCATTGTCGGCTTCTTCCTGGAATCTCGGTATGAGCAATGTACCGGCCGATTTATCTTCCTCTTCTCCATGGACCACTTTGATTTCTTCAAAGCCGAAGGGTGCTAGAAAAGTTCTCGTCTGCAATATTCCTCCCACTTTCATCTCCTTTTTCACACTGGTCAGGATTAATGAGGCTTCAGGCAATTCGGTCCTGCCTCTCATCCTCATCGGAGCTAAGCCTAATCCCTTCCATTCCTCATCGAATCTTCCAGGCTTGGGAGTCGCGGCGTTGCTTATTCGCCTTCTCGTCGCTTGATCCGTGTATGCGAATCGTGTGTACTGTAACACGGCGGCATTCCTCCCTACAAAGTATGGATCCATCGTTCCCACGAAATTCCCTACTCTCCTTTCATTGGCTTCGAATGCACCCAATCTAGGAGTCTGTACCACGGAGACTGCTCCGAGCAACATCCTTCTTATCAGAGGGAATTCAGGGATTGCCTCCGGCAGCTTCTTGTAATCGCCCCAGTCCTTCGTCTCTTCTCTCACTTTGTGATATGCTGCAGTGAGACGAGGCACTCTGGTTATTTCACCATTCGTTTTATCATAGGGTCTCAGATTCCAAAGCCTTGGAAACACCTCGATGTGTCCTCTTTCTACTTCTCCCATGCGGTCACGGAAGTGATCGTCAAAATTGATGACTGTCATCTCTGGCTCCGATATTTTCGCAAATAACAGATCTTCACTCATGAGCTCCCGCAATGTGTGCTGCTCCACTGACGATATGAGGTTCAGGTGCTGCACCGACCTCCTATATGCTTCCACTTTAACGTCAGGGAACGCAAACGTGACTGCTGGTCCATATATCACTGTCACGAACTCCGTGACTCCTCTGATCAGCGCCAAGGGATCGGTTTTCATAGCCAAGCTCAGATCAGTTAACAGTGGCATGCCTCCAACATGTCGTCTAACATCTTCCTCTCTTTCAATCGTCTCGTCTTCTCCCGTTCCAAAGCGATTTTGTTGTAAGAGATACTGGATAAGAGTGTGTCTCAGGTCTCTTATCTTGTTCCACGAGTCCGTGGATTTCTTCATATCCAAGTTCCTCACTCTCTCTTTCATCTGCTCTGGACAACGTGCCAGTTCCATTGGTCCTCCCAAGTTTCCGTGGGTAATTGCGATCAATGTCAGAAGTCCATCTAGCCGCAGGTTCTGAATTCCATCGGTGAGCAGCATCGCCGGTCCTTTCACGAAACTCTCTGCTCCGAATGTCACGAATAAGGCTATTAATTCCACTATCGATACTCTCACCACTGCTTGAAGGAATTCCTTTATCAAATAGTGCGAGACTTTCGGATAGACTTTTGCCAAGAAGGACGCGGTCCATCCGGCTCCCAACCCTTCTAGCATGCTGTCTGTCCTTTCAAAGCCCTCCTGTCCTTTCATTTCCTGGGTCCAGAAGGTTTCCAGAGTAATCTGACACATTCTGTTTACAAACTCGGCAGTCTTTTCTCCGGCATTTTCCGCCAGGTTCACCTCCTTCAACAAGTAGGCATGCATCTTCGTGATCATCACGGGGCCTTGCTCAAAAGCATCTGCACCCAATGCCGCTACTCTAGCGTTCAGGTGTAGCCACTGGTTGGCTTCCGGTTTGGTTCTCAGAATCATCGCCTCCAGATGAGCTCTCGTTTCCAGTGAATTCTTCCTTCTTGTGTCTTCACCTGCCACTTCTATTGCCCGGAACCATAAGTCGTTGGACATTGCCGCGATCACTCGATGGTCGTCGTCTATTCCCGGTTTCAGTTTGAGTTGTCGACTGAAATTGGACAGTTCCAACCCCAGCACTTCGTCCAACACTAACATGTGTAGCGCGTGATCCTTGAATCCTCTCATCGCGTTTGAGATATCTGACCATACTGCAGGCAGTTCAGACTTAAGTGGCCTCAGATTCTCCTTTTCTATCAGGCGATTCGGAGCTGATATGATCACATCATATTTTCCTTCCGAGAGCAAGGCCACAATTGCATACACGAATTTCAGTCCATCCGGGAGATGTGCATATCCCGAAGACAACGCGAATACTACTCTCAATGCCACTTTATTGAATGACCCCTCCTTCGTTGCATCCACCACTTCGCCCATCGACTCAAGGATGTCTTTTATCGCTGGCCATACTGCGTTTTCTGCTGTTGTAGGATCTCTGAGTCTGCTCAGAAAACCTCTACTGTGTAGATGGTCATTAATGCCAGCAAACACAATTGTAATTGGATTCATGTCCGTCTGCCTTTGTACCCCTATAGCCAAAGATACTGATTGCAGTAGGTCCAGATCGACCGCTGCCAACATTATGACGTCCGGCCAAAACAAAGACTTGGAAGTGTACACGAACTCTGAATTCGCTACTACCATAATTTTGGCCTTCCTCATCTCTGCTTTGTCATAGGCGGCGAAGATGGTTTCATCTTTCTTTATCGCTGTCAATCCGCCATACCTCTGGGCATCACCATCTTGGTTCACTAGTTTTGGGTACACTCTTTCCTTCACATGACCAGGTGGTGTCGTCAGCTGCTTGAATATCTTCACGTGTTGTCCAATCGGCGCTCTCGTCGTCAGGAATCTTCCTGGTCTCTCTTCACGATTCCCCTCATCATGGTTCAACCTCACATCTTGCAACGGTCTCGCATTCACTGGTCCCATCGTGTTGTTAGAGGGCAGTCCCTCCAAGTCAGCAAATCTCAAGGCCGTCGTGGAGCTGAAATTTATGCTAGCGGCTATCAACCAGTCTACGCCGGTTATCGAGTACAATCTGCTGACGGATAGCATCGCTCCATTCAGCATCCTCCTTGCATCTTCGATGAAGCTTACTCTCTGAAGATCCAGCTTCATTCGTTCGTCTTTGTATACATGCCAGGGAGACGGTATGGGTCTCGACCACATCAATGAGCCTCTGCTTGGTCTCTCCTCTCGACTGGTACTCGTCGTCTCCGATCTAGTGTCCGATCTAGATGTACCTGCCGTTTCTTCGATTGGGTTGACAGGTCCTATTCTTGTCCTAGGATGAATAGTCCTCCTCATCGGTGCTTCTCCCAATCGATCCTGTACGTCTGTTCTTCGACCTGGTTCGCTGGAGCTTTGTTGCCTGTAGTTCGTGACGGCCGGGACCGTACCCAAGCGTGTTTCCAAGCTAGGAGGCACAAAGGTGGTAATCACCGCGTCACTCACTGTTCCTTCTTCCTTCAGCACTCCTGTGTCAAAGAGTTCTGCTTCCAGCTCGTCCAACCGCTCTTGGAAGACTCGATTCAACCAAGCTTGTCCTTCAATACTGTCGAAGTGTATGCCATCCGTGGTCAGTCTGGCCTGATCCATGGCTCTCAACTCATGTTCGATGTCCATGAGGATCATTCTTCCGGCATTTCGACTTGCTAGGTTCCTCAAGATGTTGTTCCATCTTACGACTCCCTCGTTGTGCCTTCTTCCTGAGGCTGTCAGGCTTCTCGTATTCATTGGCACAGTGCAAACGGTCAGTACCGCGCAACTGAACTTCTGCCAGAGGGTAGTAAACAAACACACCATCATTGACTCCCATAGTGCTTCTTGCTCGTCTGAACCTCTGGAGATGTCATTCGTCCCAACTAAGATCATCACATTGGGAATCCTCCCTGGATTCATCAGTTCCACCATCCGATATAATTGGGCTATCGTCGCCCCTCCAAAGGCCATCACCGTGGTGACCCATGAGGTCCTCAAATTCGACAGCACTCTGACCAAGCTGTCTCCTAATATCAGATAAGATGTCCCGAGTGGTGGTTGCTGCAGGTTTACAGCCGGGCTCTAGGTAGCTCGATTGAAGCAGGCCCTCGGATCTGTCTCCGGAACTCCCGTGAAATTATATTTCAACTGATTATTCTTCTGCACGTCTATTATGCGAGACACTTTCTTCGCTGGCATCTTTCGTACTTTCCTCTCTGGGATTCTCGAGCTGCCCATGAGTGGTGTCACGTTACTTATCCCTTGTCTGATCACGGTCTGGGAGAGTTGTACTCTGCCCGCATCGTCAATCGTTCCATAGGGTGCAGTCACCCCGGAACCTGGCGCATTCTTGTTAGCGACCAGTCGTCCAGCTGTCTCTATCAGTTTCCTCACTGTCTGTTCTACGACGGGGTCACCCAAGGTATCACTAGGATCCGGGATTGCTACTCGATTTGTCTCTACTGGTGGTCGTGTCTCCGTTGTTTGACTCATTTCTCGAGGCGTCAAGAGCTCCATCGGGGACTGCCCACGAGGAATATCCCTTGCAGGTATCACTTTCTCCACGGCCGTTGTCAACGCCATCTGCTCCGATCGCTCTTTGTATTCCTGCCTTAGGCGCTCAATCTCTTGACCCTGCTTTTTGTTGCAGTCTTCAAACAACTTTCTCCACATGTCCCGATCTTCGTCCATCTGGAGCATGCTTCTGGTCATCTCGTCCAGCTCCTTCTTTGTACTTTTCAGCTCATCGTTCATCTCATCCAGATCTTGCATGGTTTGGTTCGTCTGAACCTTTTGTGCTACTTTCGCCCTTTTTGGTGGCACAGCTGCTCTCAGTGGTGAACCAGACGAGGTCGCCTCGCTGTTCATCTCCCGATGCATTCTCGTCAGCCCAGGTTTGGGCTTGGAGGGCATTGGCATCTCACCTGGTTGGTAAGTCCTAGAACTTCCCAATCCAGGCTCATTCGCCAAGTCACTCCCTGAGAGAGCCCCATTTCTCCACCTCATCACTCTCATGTTCGGGCGGTCTAGTACTCCTCTTTCTCCATATGCTGCCATCAACAGGACTTCCGTGGGGCGGTCCCCACGGTTGTCGTGCCCCAAGATGTTGATCAGGGCGGTCAGCAACATGACTACCTCTGGGTCCTCCAGAGCGAAGTCTCGATCGATCAGCCGACGATAGATCGCATCTATCATCGGTCCTACATATGCCTCTGCCAGGTCCATCAATTCATCCAAGTTGAAGTTGTCCATTCTATTCTTTCAGGTTTGATTTGATTCAATTCGATATTTGACTCAAGTGAGCTTTTAAATGATCAATCAGGATCTAGAAAAGAAGTCACAAATATCACACTTGTCTGTTTCACCCTAACATATATCGTTAAAACTTGCTTAAAAACAGTTCAGATAAAAAGATATTTATCCTAAAATTTATTAAAATCAATTGGTTTCTAAAATTTTGGAATTCGACCTAAGATTGGACAGTCCAAACTTTGGATCTATTCCCAAGATCGTCATATAGTTGTTCATGGTCACTAACCCCTACTTACCCATGATCTTAATAACCATAACATAACATAACATAACGCACATTTTACGTACAACTTAGTCTTTGGCCTAACACTCTCTCGCACATCACTCAGCCTATACTTAGGTAATATTTCTTATGTAGATATACTTGTATGTTCGTATCATGGAATATCACGTGTACAAGCGCGTACAATTCCCGAGGATACAGTCTTCCTCTGTTTGGATCGTACACTGGAAGCGAGAGCTCCTTCACGTCCATTTCGACAAGGAAGTCCCTCAGCCTCGTCAAAGACAAGACTAGGTTCTCTGGGTCCACGTGCTGTTTCTCCGTCGCCCTCGTTACCAAGAAGCACAAGTATTTTCCCGGTATCTGCGACGCCGCCGGAGGTAAGGCTGCTACGCCCCCTATCCCTGGTCTTTGCTTCCAAAGGAATTCCACGTTTTTGTATTCTCTCTTAAAATCTGCCGCTAACGCTGTCCTAAAACTCATGTCTGCTGTGATTGCTATCGCACATGTTCTGTTTGTGAGTATAAAATCACTGTCTGTTAGTATTATGTTACTTGAATATTAGAAGCTGGAATGAGTAGTCGTCCTTCCTGGGCAGCCCAGGAAGGATCATCTCGTTCGGTCTTGATGTATTTCATGCTTTCACGATCTACGTCTTGAATCGTGACACTGGTCTCCTCTGGATCCGAGGTCGTTTCATTCAGCCACTCTAAGACACGCAGGTTCGTCAAGTCTTGTTCATATGACTGCTGTTGCTCGTCGTCGAATTCTACCTCGGGTTTCGACCAGTCGTCAACCCACTCATTGTCGTGATCATCGACTATGTCAATGTCTTGTGACACAGTTATTTCCTCTAGACCCACTACTTCCTCCACTATCTTCTTTAGATCTATCCTATCCACTACTAAGTCGTCACCGTAAGGATTGTATTTCTTTCTTGGTCTCATCCCGTCCTTCTGACGAGTCTGTATGGTGAACGGAAGATCCGGTTCCAAGTTCTTGGGAACCTCTATCTGTTCGGGATCCTGCCAATCTTCCTCTGCGTAGGGTAAGGTTTCATCGTCCGCTTCGATCTGTTCGTTCGGATCCAGGTCCAGCGGTGTATCCGTACCTTCCTCTACGACTTCGTTTCCATCGTTCTTCTCCCTGGTGCCTTTTTCATTGACCTCACAAGCAGGATCCATCATCAGATAATCCCCTTCTTCCATGTCTGCAGGTATACACCAGTCTTCTGTCGATGGATTGTGTGGCTTTATATTCTCGTAGTGTGCGGCTCGGCCAGTACTCAGTCTATAAAAGCGTCCCTCCCGATGCACCTCTGTAATCATGAAGGGTCCCCTCCATTTTTAGGAGCTTTTTTGTCCCTTTCGGTGGTATAACGTTCTGGAATACCCATACGTAGTCTCCCACCGAGTAAGCCTTTGCACCAGCTGCTTTCTTGTCGAATCTTTTCCTCTGCCTTGCCTGTGCCTGCTGAGTGTTTCGTCTACACAATCGTTCAGCTCCTGTTGGCGTCTGATCACATCCCTCACGTAGACCTGTGGGGACGTTTTCTTTCCCTCATATTCTGGGTAGAAGAAGGTTAAGGGTAAAGACTTTTCGTGTCCAGTTAGCATCATGTGTGGACTGACTCCAATGGTGGAGTGTTGCGGACTATTATATGCTCCCATCACCTGTGGAAGGTATCTGTCCCAATCAGTCATGTACCTGGAACAAAATACTCTCAGCATCGACACTAACGTCCTGTTCTGTCTTTCCACTAAGCCATTCGTCTGAGGGTGGTATGTCGTGGAGTGAGCCTGAGCGACCTGTGAGCGTCTCATAAGCTCTTTCGTAAGCTCTCCTACGAAAGCTGTTCCATTATCCGATTGAAACGTCATCGGACAACCATGTCTTGCTATCCGCGTATTGATCAGGTGGTCGCATGTCTCTTCCGCCGAGGCAGTTATGCAGGGCACGGCCTCTGCATACTTCATGAAATGATCTATCATGACCAGCACCTGATTATAACCATTGTCTCTCATGCATATCTATCTGCACCACCTCGTTGAATTCAGACGACTCGATCGATTGTAAAGGAAATCGCAACTTCCTTGGATCCTTGACCTGCTGGCATGACAGACATGCTGTTACCCATTTCTCGCATGCCTTTTTCATCCCAGGCCACTCAAAGCGCTTCAGGATCCTCTGATATACTTTGTCGATCCCCTGATGGCCCATCTGATCATGTGACCTGAATAATAGTTCTGTCTGATAGAGTTGCGGTCACACTATCGCGTTATACTTGTATGGGACTCTGTCTTCCTCTCTTCTTTTGCAAGCCACGATCCCGTCCTTGTTCAAATATAACCTCCCTTCCTTCTGCATGAAGTATTGTCTCAGGATGCGATAACTATCCTCCTCGAGGTCCCCTTTATCCGGAGAACCATTCTCGATCCACCTTTTCAGGTTGCTTGTCATGCGATCATTTCTTGCGCTCTTAGAAGGTCCGAGAGTCTGTATCTCGCCTTCAAGTATGTCTTCATGACCCTCATCTGACTATTCAGCTCGTTGGGCTGATGTGTGTCTTCTTCCATCTTAACGCACCAAATCTTCGCCAACGGTTGTGTTTCTTGTTCAAACGGCTGAAGATCAGTCCTGACTACCTCTTTCTGCGGCAACAGGCTTATCGAACGTTTCGATACCGCTATCGTTTCTAAGTCATCCGCTGCGTTGTCAAAGACTCTTTCGCTTGGTATAAGGTAGCGATCGCTGTCAGGATCCTGATACACCTCTCTGTCCAGGTCCCTTGCCCGAGTTTCCACTAGTAGCGTGTGTATCGCTAGTTCTGAAAGTTCTGATCCCGAACTCGAGTTCCTGTCTGAATAGGTGTCCATTCCTGAGTTTCGGGAATCATCATCCGTTGAAGAGGTTGTGCTGGAGACTGCACGCTCCTCCAGATCATGTCTGTGCCTTCTTCGCATCCATCTGAACTCCCCTGACAAAACCTTGTTCTCTAGGTCCTGTTTCTCATCAGGAATTTTCTCGTCTATCTCGACTCCCCGGACAAATTTTCGTGTCCCGGGTGTTGATCTTGTGATCGCTGGTTCTCTTCATCATTCGTCTCGCCGGACAAATAGTCTTGCAGCCGATTTTGTTCTACCTTTTTACCTTCCTTATCCTGGTCCACGAAGGTGACGGTTTTCTTTCGCTTGCTGCTTCCCTGTTCTTTCTGTCCGTAAGAAGTACTGGTTAAAATCTCTTGGGGTATTGAGGATACTAGTTGCTGAACTATTGTCCTACAATCCCTCCCATTCTCTTCGTGCTGTCGTCTGGACGGCATGATCTTCACTTTCTTACTGACTGTTAGCGATGCCACTGCAGCTGTCCACTCGGGGTCATCTCTGGTCACTTCTCTTTCTAACAATCCACCCAGCATCCGCATCACTTGTGGTGTGACTTGCACCGTTTTATCCAATAATGAGAGGCTGTTTATATTCATGCGAGAGAGTTCTTGCTGGACCAGGTTCGAGCGCAGCAACAGATCCAAGGGGACCGGGTCCTCCTTGGACAGGATCTTTATCTCGGCTGCTTTCTCTACAGGTAACTCTGGGTGCCCTGGAATTGGATGTCCAGTCTTATCCAACCATCTCGTTAAGGGAAGCGCTTCATAAGTTTCTTTGTCCAGAAACGAGAATCCCTCCTTTATTTCCGCCTGATTGGCCTGCTCCTGCTCCAATCTTTCATAGAACTCAGTTTTCTTACTGAGGCTGTCAGCATTCTGGTGTTGATCACGCATCCTATGTTCGATTATCATATGGTAGCCATCCAATCTTACTATCCATCTACCAATATAACTCTGATCCATCGAGTAGGTCTTCAACCAGGATAACGCTCTGTTGTCCACGCGTAACTTGAAGGGAGCGCTCCCCAAGTATGCACGGTACTTCTCCACGAAGGTGACTACTGCAAACATTTCTGCTTTTGGTGCGCCATATTTCATCTCTGTGTCACTCAGGACTTTGCTGCCGTATGCAATGGGACGGAGAACTGCTCTTCCGTTCCATTCTTGCTCTTGATGCAAGATTCCTGAGATGGCCACCACCGATGCGTCTGTGTCGAGAACATACATGCTCTTTTCTGTAGGCATGCCCAGCACTGGCGCTTCGCACAGTTCCCGCTTTATGTTCTCGAAAGCAACCTGTGCCTCATCGTTCCATTCGAACTTTTTCCCTTTGTTGCGCATCAGCTTCTGCATCGGGTACACCTTGTCCGCATATCCTTTTATGAATTCTCGGTAGTAATTGGCAAACCCTAAGAAGCTCAGGAGCTGTGTGTCCGTTCTGGGGGCTTTTCATGTCAACACTGCTTCCACTGCCTCCGGGTCCGGCCTCACACCATTCCTATCCACCATTCTTCCTAGGTACTTAATCGAGTCCCTAAGGATTTCACATTTCGATGGTTTGCACTTTAATCCTGCTCTTTTCATGCACCCAAGACCTCATCGAGCCTATCAATGTGGTCTTCCAGGGTCGGTGTCGCTATGACTACGTCATCCACGTAACACATCACGAGGTTCCCGTACTTCTTGGTCACTCCAGTCAAAGCCTGAGCCATCAGTCTTTGAAAAGTGGCCGTTGCATTGCACAAGCCGAAGGGCATCCTCTTCCACTGGTACAATCCCAACTCGCACGCGAATCCGGTCTTCTCTCTGTCCTTCTTTCGCAGAGGGACCTGCCAGAAGGCAGAACCTAAGTCCAATGTGGTGAAGAACTGAAGAACTTGGCATCACCAAGCTTAGATAGGCTCTCGTCTATTCGCGGTATCGGGTACGCATCTTTTATCGTTACCGCGTTCAAGTAACGAAAGTCGCAACAAAATCTAAGCTGCCCCCCTTTCTTTTTCGCCATTACTACTCCGCAAGCCCATGGCGATTTCGAGGGTTCTATCATGTCGTACTCAAGCAACATTTCTATCTCCGCTCGGCACGCTTCCGATTTGTGTGGCGTCATTCGTCTTGCGCCTTCCCTATGGGGAACGGCGCCTTCTTCTAGTTCGATTTTGTGATCGACGAAATTACAGCAACCGATAAATTCGAGCAGCTTGATAAGCCGTCGTCCGTTTCGGATTTCATTGAAAACAATTTACAAATAGATTTTAATTCATTAATCCTCTTTAAAATTTTATCTTTATTGGCATGATAAGGACAGTCTTTCACACTATATTTCTTCAAGTTTTGTGTCTCCTCATAGTCGGTCCTCATCGGCAAAGCGTAGCCAAGCTTCTTTCCACGCTGGATTGAAACCGTGGTGTCCAGTGTGTTCAACAACACACTGACACACAGTCCGTTTCGCGTTACCGAGAAGCTCCGGCCTAAAATCACCGAACTCTGACTATTTGGATTCGGTACTAAGCAAACCTGTTTACTATCACTTAACGAATTCAAATTTCTCATTCTAAAAATTGCTACTACAGCCTGTCCTGGTTGTAATTTTACTTTCCTATCCAAAAAAATCGGTACCTTGTTTTTGTCTGTTATTATCCTATTAATTGGTTTCTTAACATACTTCCGGTCCGGGTTTCTAATCCGTATCAGACCGTTGTTCAAGTCAATCATCACGTCAAAATTCCTGACAAAATCTCTGCCCAAGATGAATTGGTCGGCGTCGTCCAGATTCTCTACCACCAGGAAGCTCATCCAAAGATCCCGTCCTCCCATGTGGAGGACCGGACCGTTATTGGTGTTCTTCCGGCCACGTAGATATCTCCTCGATTGGCGGCGGCCAGTCGGAGATTCGTTGGAATTAGATCTTCCCGCGTGAAGCCCATTCTTTCCCAAGTTTTTATCGGCATCACACTCACTACCGCTCCTGTGTCCAGAAGCCCTGTCACTCCGATTTTTGTTCCGTTGGTGTCGAGCAGATGTGCGGTCACATCTGCTTCATACCCAATGTGTACTGCGTCTTGTTCCATCATGGCGTCATGGCCTATCCTGCGGACTTTGAGTTCCTCTTCTCCCAAATAGATCTGCCCCATTTGGTCATCATCTGTTGTTACCTAAGTCCTGGTGTAAATACTGATTCCATCCACATTCAGCATTACTTGATACGGCACATAGACCTCTAGGTAGCGTCCATGAAGTTTCTTCATGCGAGGGCCACCCGTCGCTAGTAGTGCTCGCACAGCTCTCGACTCGGTGCGTGGCTCCACCTGCCTCAGATAATCTGCATATGTGTCCAAATGCATCAAAGTGAACTCGGATGGTTCACTCAGATTTCTGATCACCTGATGTCCAGCCACTGAGATTATCGGTTGTATCTTGCTTCCTTGCGGCACCATGCCGAACCTCTGACCGGAGATCACATTAAGCTTCATGCTCAAACTGCTTGGTGCTTTAGTTTCCTCGAACTCCGTTGCTTCGAAGGTATTCAGTTGCTCCTGAAGTTTTTCATTCTCCAGTTCAAGTTTCACTTTTTGTTCGATCTCTTTCATCACTAGTTCCTGCTGCACTCTATTTAGAGCATCCCTCGCGGCTGCCTTATAATCGACCTTGAAGTCGTGAGCCGCAGTTGCTGGTTCCGGCTCACGTGTCTCCTCTATTACCGCTTACATTTTCTTTGCCGCCAGCTCTTGCGGTTTATCCTTTCTGCGTGCCTCTGCTTCGCTCAAAAGTCGAGCCTTGCTGGCTTTCACTCCTGACAACGCTTCTTCATGTCTTGGATGCTTAATGTCTGCCACTGCATCCCAGAATTGCGGACAATCTGATTTAAAATGACCTTCCAAGTTGCAAAAGAAACACCTCGGGCCGAAATACGCAATTACTCCTCTCATGAAATCCTCATGGTCCAACTCTGACGCATCTTCGTCCTCGAGGCTAAAGCCTATTGCTTTCATGCCTTGTTTATAAGCTGGGCATGCTGACACATGATGGTCCGTTGAACTGCAATTAGCACAAGAGCGTCTCTTGTCCATATCATCCCTCGGTTTGTACCAATTGTTCCCTTGGTTTGCTGGTCCGTTGTTAAAATTGCCATAATTGTTCTTGTAATATCCAGATCTCGAAGGAGGTTTCAACAAAAGATACTCTTTTGATTTGAGCCTCAACTCCTCCGGTGTTGGCGCATTGGTTGATAGTGGTGTGTAATGCGTTGCTAGCATCGTACGAAGTTCATCATTCTTCACACCATCGATAAATTTCGAGGCTACGGCCAAGTTCATCCTTCGGTTTGACTCGTCCGGTTGGCTGCGTCTCCTCAGCATTTCCAAATCATCGAGAAACTTGTCTATCGTTTCATCTTCTCGTTGCCTCCGTTTCTCGAAGCGCATCATCGCCTGGTGCCCCTGCACCCCTGATCCAAAACGGTTTAACAAGATTTCGAAGATTTTCTCAGCAGTGTTACGTTGATATTGCTTCTTGGCCATGACACCGTTCAGGGCTGTCCCTTCTAAGTTGCTGGTGAGCGCGCTGCATTCCTGTCTCTCCGACAAGTCCTCTTCCTCGAAATGCAGCTTCATTACCTCTATCCAGGTATCAATACAGCCATCAGATTCGTCTTTGTAGCATCTTGGTTTCTTAAAGACTCTTCTGGACTTCTCACTGCGTTCATTGGTTCTTGATAACCTTGTCAGGAATGTCTCCAAAGACCTGTTTAGGGGTTCAAATGCTGTGGCCATTGCCGTAGCATCCCTTGAGTGTCCTGCTTGAGTGTCCTCACACCTCGTCGAAGGCTCTGTGTGCGGTGCATCCCTGCAAGCCGAATCACCGTGAGTGTTTCCCGCTTGGCCCACATGACTCCTCCTCGGGCTTGCATGCCCCCTGTTGCCGGAATCACTTCTCCCAGTCGCATGTGTGCCTTGCGTTGGTCGTTCGTTAGAGGTCTGTCTGTTCCCCGTTGAACTTGCTCTACTGTTCGGGCCCCATGCTCCATTACCCCTTGTGGCATAGCCTGATGAACTGCCCCTGCCTCTAGTGGATCCATACGTCTTCCTCTTTTGATGTTCATTGAAGTTCACCCTCGGTTCCCTGCTGGGACCTCCCGAGTTCGGTTCTCCTTCTTTTGGTCCACTCTTGCTGCTTAGTAGCCCGTCCAACCTATCCATGATAGCCTGAGTTCGCCGCTCCATCATGGCGTCTATCTTTGTGTCAAGAGTCCCAAGAGACTGCTCTTGCTGAATTCTTAACCTCTCCATGTTGTCTCTTAAGCGTAACTCTCGCTGTTCCGCCTCTCTGGTCATTCGCGACAAGTTCTTCGCCATATGCTCGTCCGTTCTTTCTTTCAAGCGTTTTTCGCTCCTGCCAACTTCCTGTCTATTGCGGTTTATTTCTTCCCGCAGACTTTCTCTTTCAATGTGAACTGCTCTTTCTAGTTCACTCATCCTTATTGACATCTGCTCGTTTTGTTCTCCTAAACTGTCCACTATGTTGTTTAAAGCTTCTTCTAGTGCTGCCCCGTTATCCACGAGTGGCATCACTAGTGGCGGTGTAACCCTGTCGGTCCCAGGTAGCTTCGTGCTGGTCGAGATCCGGGCCTTGACTCTCTGTCTCGACGTCTTCTCATTATCTATTTCAGGATCCGCTAACGCGTTGCCTAGCCCTCTGGTTCTACTCTCTCCAGTCTGTGGCTCTGAACTTGTCATAATCGCGAAGTCTTTTGACTGGCCCGGTGTGTTTGCCTCTTTGCTTATCGTTGTCACTACACCAAATTTGTCCATGGTTCCAGTCTCTCTTCCGACGTATGCCTCGTTCTCCTGGATCGAACTATTGAGGCTGACTTGAGATCCAAAGTCCCCTTGCCCCTCTTCATCCTCTTCCTCCTGGGATTCACCGTCGTTTCCTGCTCCTCCTCCCATGCTGAATGGAAAGATGTTTCCGAAGGTGTTCTTCATTCTTTCTGAGAATGATGATGACGTTGTTTGTTTCCCAGTTCCGCCTGCCATCATAGTGTTGTCTGTCGGAGATCTTCTAGTTGCCGTTACTTCAGTTGAGATGTCGGACAGTTCCGACATCTCCTCTCGATCCAATGTCCCGGTGGAAGTGGCAAAATCATGGCCTTGTTCTACCGGAGTAGATTCACTCGCCAGCCTTCTGCCTCTCCCTTCCAGTCCATTTACTTCCTGGTTGTCGTTCATGGTATGGTCCGTATTGACCTCCACTTCTAACAGTTCTTTTCGCTCTTCTGAGGTCTTCTGACTTCTTGTTTCAACCATTGTGCCTGAAACCGTCTCCCCTTTATCGGACCGGGATCGCTTGATCCAATCCACGAAAGGATCGGTCATCGTTTTTCTTTGCTTTTCAGGTATGAATTTCCTAGAGCTATTACCTCGTTTTGGTATCCTTGACTTGTCTAGACTCATTCTCTATTTGTCACTTATTAATGCCTATACTTAACCCGATTGCTAGATACCTTATAGTTTTATTAACAATAATAATGACACAACACAATAATTTTCACAAGATTCTATCAAATAGTGACCACGAATCCCTGTGTGTTATCAGAGTACAGTTTGTATAAAATTTATTCACACTAACCGATTATCGGTGGTAAGATTTGAAAACTAGCACAATATGATGTTATCAGTCAATTTAAAAGATAGTGTACTCACTACCCAATCAAGCACAGTTTATGTTGATTTAAAATTAAAAAAAACAACAAAATATATATTTTTAATGTCAAACTATGAATACCTCTATGAAAAAAAAAACGTATGTGTGATGTACTCTTAGTCGGTCGCAGTGCTCTTTCAATTAACTAGGAAGGGCATGCACTACTTTCCTAGACCCTTCCGGATTGAAGTTAAGCCTCTTATTTGACAATTCACACTAACGGTGAAGGGTTTTATCGCTCGCCTAACTTCGGCTCTCTTAAGCTTTTGCTGTGCCTCTAGCCTTCCCTTTTCGTCTAGAACAGCCTAAAGTTACTTTATTCAACCGCTATTACCTTTTGTTAGGGGTATAGGGGCTTTTCTAAAAGATTTTTGTAAAGTGTGAAGGGTGTACCCTTCCAAATTGAGTAATTTGCTAAAAACAATCTCAAAAAATTTTCACGCTTATTTTTCCGAAAAACTTTTGTCCCTATCAGTAAGCTCAGCTAATTTCTGATCTATTGGCACCAAGATCAACTCGATATGCCCAGTAGTTCCAAAGTTATTAACCAAAACGTCTTTTTCCTAAACTCAAAAATTTTTCTCTCTTATAGGTTCCGCCAAACTTTTTCCGCAAATCAGGTGCTTTCGACCTAAAAATTATTGATCCGAGCTCAAAAGGCCTATACTCTTCTAGTTCAATGCAAAAGACCGGATCTAAAACGCTTTAGTTGAAAAAATTTGCAAAAAACTATGCTACCTGTACCCCTCCGGATTGATGAATCCACCAAATCAAACACGTTAAGTTCGATTACTCTGCAACCGGGAAGGCTTTCGGGTAGCGGATTTTAAAACTTGTAGATTCACTAGTGGACGTTGTCCGAACAACTATTTTTACTGTTCTAACTCAAAAATTTCAAAAAATTTTCTGAATTTTTAGTGTTTCGGTTTCTCAAAAATCACGAAAATTCGGTTTTTTGGTTCCAAAATAGTTCCAACCACTTCCGAACTAAAATCAACCGGTTCTATCTATTATGGTAGTGCAATTACGATGTAACACACTACTTTAGCGCTTTTTTCCGTTTCGAAAATTATCGATATCTCAAAAATCGCGACTTGTGGGGGGATCAAAATATCGCTATTTTGACCCTAAAAACCGGTCTGTTTTCGTTGTTTTTCTCTGAAAAACAATATAAGACTATTAATATAGGCTCTATAAGTAATAATAATAGTAATACTATATCGTTCCGGGTTTGTTTAATATCCGAATTAAGGTGCTTAACTCGGATATTCGCAGTTCGGTGAAGGGTCACTACAGTGCAGCACTGTCGAGCCCCCCACAGATTACTATCTTAACTTTTGTACCAAAAGGGATACAAAACTTGTTAACGATACCCAACAGTCGATTGTTGTTGTGGTTGAGTCTCTTCTTGTTGCTCCTTGTACTGCTTGCTGGATCAGTCTTCTCCCAAGACCCTTCCGAATTGAGCGCAAATCAGCTGACCCTTCCGGATTGAGCGCAATTTATCATTAACGTGCTTAAATGCTCAAATAACCCTACAGTACAAGCCTCACAAACGGGCTACAAAACTGATCGTAACAATCCTGACTGATATAAATGCCTGTAACAACAATATATCTATCAACAACAAACGGGGGGGTCGGATCACATCTTGTCTGGGGGGATGATTTCTACTGATTTTTTACTTTTTTACTGTTTTTGGTTTTTTCGGTTTTTTTTTATGTTTTTTGTTTTTCTTGGGTACTATACTACTTTTTGTTTGGTTTTATATATATCTTTAAGTGTTTTTGGTCACGGACCATTCAGGAAATGACGGGACCGCGAATCCCCCCACCCTTCCTGGTTCGTGAATTTTCGGTCTTAACTAGGTTAAAAAACTATTCACGGTAATCCGGAAGGCTTCCGCGTTCCGAACTACCCTTCCGCCCCGGCGGTTTAGGCCCATTAAGGGCGTTAATGTGAGCATCCGCTCGGCGCGGAGTGCTCGTTAACGGTTCTGCCGGTCATGGTGTTAAAAAGAATAACACCCAGGAGCGCCATAAAAACATCTATGTAACATTCGCCCGGAAGATACATATCGACGGAAGACAAAACTAAGTCTTAAGACGACTGGCTAACGTCTAAACAGAACTTTGCATGCTTTTCACCGTCTCTACCAAGCCAGTACTTTTCGGTGGTCTTTCTAACATCGGGTCGACAAAAACGTTACTGCTTTCGGCTTCGGTCAGAACACTCAAATTAACTATATTACATGCAGAAACAGTGAGCTCATGGCTGGATCTCAGTATCCCCAGACCACGAGGTCACTCCAAAAAACAGGGCTACTACTTATTATATTACTATTGTTTTTGTTCAGTAGATAAAAATCATCATCTCCATCGAAGATGGATCAACCCTTTCCCCCAACTCCTAGCTTCTCATCTTTATCAAAATGAATCTAGATATCAATTAAATTCAAGTCAGGACATGACAGGAAGCTAAAAGTTTACGTAACAGGATAAAAGTTTCAGTTCCTTTACCCTTCCGGATTGATGAATCCGCTGGATCAAGCTCGTTAATCCTGATTTCCCCTTAATCCGGAAGGCCGTCTTTCACCCTTCACCGTTGTCTGCAACGGCCCTGCAACTATTGTAGCAGTACAATAGTTGCAACTCGGAGTGTTCTCTGTTACTCTGTAACTCGCTGTCGTTTTCCAATCTCAATTCCGTAGTTGTTGTTAGCGCAGCTAATGTTGTTCTTGTCTTTTTCTTTTACTTCTTTGCCAAAATGGCCGTTTCTGACGTTTCTCAGAAATGTTACGTCATCACTTCGAATTTTTAAAATTTTAAAATACCAGAATATTCTAGCCCTCACCGTTTGGCCAATCGTTCCAATAACGTTCTTAATTCTTAATAATCATCAATCCGGAAGGCTCGCTGCTAAAAATTCGAATTCTGCAGAGATTGCATTTTTCACATTCTGGTCGAATGTCACATTTTGAGAACTTTGGGGATATCATCCCATCAGTATCCTACTGAAAATTCACAACAACAACAACATGCCAACTCTACTCAGAAGCGCAAAATTAATTTTGGCTCTTACAAAGTTTATTGTGTCGGAGTATGATTCGTTCCGTTTTTCGCTTAATTTCTCAGCTAGTTTCTGAATGGTTTTTGTAGAGCCTGGTGCTGCTCCTCTTGTACTTGCAAAAATTAGTGGAACAACGCTGCTGTGTTCCACATTCAGAATTCTTTGTTGGTATTGTAATGTTTTGACACTCTCATGATGCTCTCATGCAAGGGAATAATTGTAGGGACCATGGTAATGCCGGAGCGAAGGAGTAAATACAATAAAGTTATCACGTGCACCTGGCATGAACAGTGCTCCGGTGAATCGTACAACTAATTGATGAATGATTAATAGTTGATAAATGAGAGGTTGACACCTTTAGGCACTGGGTCGTGAATACTTTACTACTACTGAAGCAAGTGAAATTGCAAGTGAGATTTTTTTCAGAAAGCATGGTCGATTACGACATTTCATCAGACAAGCTTCGTTTCAAGTGTCAAGTTACTAAACCGCTGTCTAATGGCTTATGGGATACGAATGGTAAGTAATCTTCGGAGTGCAGCCAGTATTTAGACAGCCGCGTATTCATACTCGTCAGTATTTAGGCAAATACTGTATGAACCAATCAGAATCGAGAAAAGACATAAATAATCCAAAATAAATAATAATTATTTATTAATTTCTTCTTTGTCTTAATTCAGATTGGTTGAAACAGTATTTGTCTAAATACTGACCAGTCTGAATACGCAGTTGTCTAAATACTGATATGTAACCTAATCTTCGGTGTCATTTAATTGAGGCTTTGCTATGAAACTCTATTGTAAGAGCTAATACAGCATCGATGTAAGTACAACTACTTGCTTCGCCGTTTCAAGTTTATAGCTCGCAAAATGGAATCCATCTTAATGGGTTAAACACAATTCACTTCATTTTTTTTCCAGAAAACACGCGAATCTAACACAGTAAGACATCTGTTGTTCATTTTTTTTGGGTTTTCGCGTTCTCAATTCTATTTTATTTTCAGAGAAACAATTGAAAAATTTCATTGCAGGCAATTTCTAAGAAAAAGATGTCCAAGCTGTATAATTCCGTATATTCGTGTTGTTTTTGTCATTTAGTTTGATTGTTTTCCATCTGCATCAATTGAAAAGTTGCGCGATGAGAAGAAAAAATCGGTAGAATGGACTGGTGACTTGTGTTGAAATTTTTGGAAATTGTTTAGGCAGAGATGCGCACCTAGTTACCGGTTACTCAATGGCGAGTAAAGCTATTTGGTACGACTATGTAACAATCAGTAGCGTCTCCAAGGTATCCAACTTGGCGGGCGAGAAGTTGCACTCAGACGCTAAGACCAGTGAGTCTGGTGAGAATGCTGTGATCGCCTTTAGAGACAGCGAGGATGATCGGATGAAGTACTACTTGTTTGATGACCAAGTGAAGGCGAAGCAGTTGTTCATTTTCATAATGGACAAGGAAATGTAAATTCACTGAATTCCTCTCAGTGACAGTGCTTCATTTTGTTACCTGCTTGTTATGCTAGTTATCGAACGGATAAGTCACCATGTTTCCAAGTTCGTCAATCATAAATTACATTCTGCTTATTTGTCAATCATTCAATCAGTTATTTCAAATTTAGAGTTGTTTATTAAATCTTTTACACTACCAATGCTATAAATTTATGAATTGCCTGCTTTTTATCAATGGTTTAGAGATTAATTTACAGATCGGATTAAAGTTGTGTTTTGTATTTTACTGATTCTATTGTGTTTACACGTTGTCTGGTCCCTGAGGTCATAAAGGCGGCGCGAATAATTTGAGAGAATCGTTCTCCGTAAAGCATTGGCAGTAAAAAAAAACAAAGTACGCTGCGTTAAGCATTACGTTCCGTATACTAGTACGTACCTCGTAAATAGTATGCTTATAAATTGGAGTTGACGTAGACGTGCTTGTTTTGTGCGGTAGCGGCCTGTAGGTTTTCTATTTTCTTGCCTTTCCATTTTAAGGATATTGTATGTAATCCTGGCTTTCCATTTTAAATGGAATTTATACTCTACTGCTTTTCATTAGACTGACGTAGACTGCAAGTATTACGTGTGCCTTGCCTGGCTATCAGTTAAGCACTGTGTTTTGTAGCATTTCTTCGTGGAGGGAGATTGTATTTTTGAGTGTGCATTCAATCGGATTCCCTTTCATTGCTCTTTAACTGACTTCGTGTATCAAGAAGCACTTGATATTTTTCATTATCACCATTTGATTACCCACAGTTCGTTTTAGCAGAAAAGCTGAATTTTTGATGCAAATTTATATGCACCTCATTATACGTTTCGACCATTGAAAATTGGAAGGAACTTTGTATTTATGTGTGTACGAGTCCCCTCGGCCGATTCTACACAGCTTGTCTATTTTTGGTGTTTTTTCTTTTTCAAATTTTTTGTTTTCCAAAAATATATAATAAAACCCTTCTAGTCGTGATTTGAAAGACATGAAAAATTTCCAATTAATTTTCCCACTGTCGAGAAAAACGGAATTAAAATCGAGTGAAGTGATCGAGTAAAGGAAAGAAAATTCAAAATGAAAAAAAAAATTAGTGCTATAGTTCAGTATTTTTTTTTTCATTTTTTTTGTTAATTTATTTAGTTGATGACAATTGTAGTCGTATCTGAAATTCAAATTCTGGATGATTCGTTACTATTTCAGTACTCTTATAGTTTAATGTGTTTTACCCGGATGTTTTAAATCAGCATTGTATACAGTGCTGATGTAAATTATCCGGACATAACGAACAAAACTTGAATTTTCAAACGCTTTTTTCTCAATTTTGGTTAAGATAAGACAAAAAGTGAAGAGAACAAAAGTTGCTTTGAATTTCATCAGGAATAATGTGATGCAACTTCTTCTGATATTCTCAAGCAAAATTTTAACCCAAAAAAATGGATAATTTTGGCTTTTTTCAATTAATCCAAAATTACGCTGAAACTACTTTGCCAATTGAAAAACATATGTCATAAGAAGCCGCTTACACACTCCAACAAACTTCTAGAAAGGTTAAATCTCCAAAAATTTGAGTAAATTGTTTAAATTTGTTTTTTGAGCACAGATTTTGGGTTTTATAAAGTAAAAATCACATTTCTTGACTATCAAGCAAAAATATTCTCTTAAACAGGTTTTTGGATATTTATCCCTTCTAGAAGTTTGTTGGGCTGTGTAAGCGGCTTCTTGTGATATATGTTTTTCATCAATTGACAACGTAGTTTCAGCGTAATTTTGGATTAATTGAAAAAAGCCAAAATTACCCATTTTTGGGTTAAAATTTTGCTTGAGAATTTCAGAAGAAATTTCACATTATTCCTGATGAAATTCAAAGCAACTTTTGTTCTCTTTACTTTTTGTCTAATCTTAACCCAATTTGCGAAAAACGGCTTTGAAAATTCAAGTTTTGTTCATTTTGTCCGGATAATTTAAATAAGCACTGTAGAAAGTAGCTAAAAAATATCAGGCGCGCTTTTTCGTCGAACTTCATGATTTTCCAATTTTGCAGTTCCCGAGCAGAACCATAATATAATTAGTAGCAAAAAGTTCGGACAGACAGAAATAATTATATTGAGCAATCACTGCTTTTCGACGTTTTTTGCATGCAAAATCTGAAGCCGAAAAACCTTGAATTCTTTGTCAGACCAAATTCAATATGCGACGTCGATTATCCGATGATTATACTAGCCTAATTTTTAAATACTGCGATGAAATTCCAGTTTTTACGATAAAACATTTAGCAAAATTAGTTAAAAAATGGAAATCTAGCGTTGATGGTGTTTAACTTAAAAAAATATATCAAGGAGTCATTTTCAACAACAAAAATAACAGATCAGGCCGCCCAAACGGAATTGAAGATGATTTATAATTTGGAAACTAATCGCAGAAAAACATTGGCCACCCTGAGCAATAATTTTCCTGTTTCAAGGTTGACCATTCGACGCATAAGGATGTAATTGCCCGTCGTGGTTATCGGTTTTATGCGAAAACTCTGCTTCATGAACTTTTGACGCTATTGTTTATTTCAATTTTAATTTACGTTGATGTCTAGACAGGTGCTCTTTTTAATTAATTCTGTCTTTCCGAACTTTTTGCAACTCTATAGGTCTGTGCGCGTAAATCTAAATGGTTTCTTGTGACCTTGACACAAGACTGTGAACACCATTAAACGTTCTTAATTTGGTGACCTTTGACTTCAACTGGTAGATCGAACACTGATATTAATTTTCTGTGACTGGTGTGGTGTTTCTTATCTGATATTCCTTCAGCAAAATTCATATCCTAGCCGAAGGCAGTGGTGTGACATCTGGACATTAAATTATTTGTTTACTTGAAAATTAGTCTGTCATAGACAAACTAGCAGTGTAGCGTGCATTTTTGTCTGCGGAATTTTTGTATATGACAGGATAATGGCAGTACAGCTTTTGTTATTGGTCGTTGAATTAGTTTTAAAAGAGCTGTGTGGTTGAGTGTATTCTACTTCAGGTATTTATTGGACTGGTTTCTGATTTGGTTTCAGATTCGCTCTGTGTGACTCTAGTTGTGCTCTCGTGCAAATATACGTGTCATTTGAAACTAAACACAATTCTACACCCCTCCTATCTTGCATACTTCTGAATATATTCAACAACTACTCAATTCTTATTCAAAATGGTCAAGATTGGCATCAACGGATTTGGCAGAATCGGCCGACTGGTGGCACGATGCTCAACTGAACACTCGGACGTTGAGGTCGTCTCCATCAACGATCCATTCCTTGATGTCAAGTACATGGTGAGCTAATATTGACTATTCCTTCCTGTATTTTTGAGAGTACACTTACCCTATCAGACCGAATTCAGACTAACAGTTGATCATTTGTGAGGTAAATTTAAATATGAGAAGTAGTGCGTGTGCATGTCATACGCTTAATAGGGGATTTCAGTTCGTTGCTAAATTCGTAAATTGGTCTGCAAATGGGATGTTAAAGTGACTTGTAATGATGGGCTGAAATCTACTTGGCTGTGAATTTCAGTTGGTTGATTTAAATTCCAAGTAAATTGTGACATTTTTGACAGGACCTTGTAATCGATTTTCTTTATCCAGTAGCAATAATTTCCCATCCCAATAAGAGCTGAAATATCACGCCAACAGAAGGCGTAATCCAAAACTTGAATTTTGAAGAAACCAGGTGAAGAAAATCTGAATTTGGTTTTAAATGTTGAAACGTTCTCCCCTTGTTAGTTGTGATTGGTTGTCTTGCTACAGGTGTACATGTTCCAATATGACTCGACCCACGGGCGATTCAAGGGCGAAGTGAAGGCTGACGGGAACAAGCTTGTCATCAACGGCAAGAGCATCGCAGTCCATGGCGAGAAGGACCCCGCCAAGATCCCCTGGGGCGCTGATGGAGCAGAGTACGTGGTGGAGTCCACCGGTGTTTTCACAACCATTGAAAAGGTAGAGCACTCATTTGCGTTAATTAGCAAGTGTATTCAAGGAGTTCTTAGTTGTAATTTGTTTTCTAGTATTTTATCTAGATTTTGTTTGTTCGTTAGGCTAAAGCTCACTTGGCTGGTGGTGCGAAGAAGGTCATCATCTCTGCGCCGTCTGCAGATGCGCCCATGTATGTGGTTGGAGTGAACGAGGAGACCTATGAGCCGAGTGTGAACATCCTGAGCAATGCCTCCTGCACCACCAACTGTCTCGCTCCTCTGGCCAAGGTCATCAATGATGAGTTCGGCATCGAAGAGGGACTGATGACCACTGTGCATGCAGTCACTGCCACCCAAAAGACTGTCGACGGACCCTCCGGAAAGGTATGGCTGTCTCCACTTTTAAGAAGCCTCATTTCTAATGACAAGATTTCGGCTGTTTCGTCCTGATTTCTTGACAGGAATTCGGAAGTTTCGGCTTAAAACTCTTTTATTTCGGAAATGTTTGAGTTAGATCATAGTATCGAGATAACTACCCGAGTAGTCACGATGGCAAAGCTGCCTTCTGTTTCTTCTATTATACTTGGAAATTGTTTCAGAACTGGCGTGATGGCCGAGGGGCGTTCCAGAACATCATCCCGGCCTCCACGGGAGCGGCCAAGGCTGTGGGCAAGGTGATCCCGGAGCTGAATGGCAAGCTGACTGGCATGGCATTCCGAGTCCCAGTGCCCAATGTGTCTGTGGTAGATCTGACCTGCAGACTGAGGAAGCCAGCCTCCATGGATGAGATCAAGGCTGTAGTCAAGAAGGTGCGTAGTTAAGGTTACAAAGAAAATTCTGATATGAGCCAATGTTACAAACACTTTTCAGGGTGTATCACATTTAGAGCTTGAACAAATGTCATTGTCTTCGAATTAGCTGAAATGAAATTAATTACTTCTGGGTCAAGTAACGAAGCCTCACCCTAGCAAGATACGAAAATTGATCATGGTGGTCTTGAACTACCGGTGATGCGGCTGAAGACGAGGCCTCAACTGGGCAACCTCACCCTAATATGAGATAACGTACAAGACCTATTGTGGGTAACAGGTTCTAGATTCTTAAGTGCTAGATTTATTGTGATTCTTTTCCAGGCCAGTGAGAGTGAGAAGCTGAAGAGCATCCTGGCGTACACTGAGGATGACGTGGTGTCCACTGACTTCATTTCGGACACCCACTCGTCCATCTTCGACGCCAAGGCATGCATCGCCCTGTCGCCCCAATTCGTCAAACTCATCTCCTGGTAAGCGAGACTGTAGGAAGATGCACAATCAATAGTTGATCACTTTGTCAGTTTTTTTGAATGAAAACAGTTATGCAATAAGTATTTTCTCACAAATAACGCCCCCATTGAATTGATATAAAATGAGTTTCTCTTAAGCAAATGGAAAGTTTTTCTAAATAGCAGCATCGTGTTCACTTTGATCGCGATAATTACACTATGACGTACTGGTCTGAATAGAGCTGTTTGTTTGCAATGGGTGATGTTTAGGTATGACAATGAGTACGGATACAGTCACCGAGTGGTAGATCTGATCAAGAGCATCTCCAAGAAGTGAGCACCCCTAGAGAAACAACAATAATACTATGCGCTACAAATAGAAGTGCAAGTATTGAACCGAACTAGCAGAAACAAAGAAACTCAACTACTGAGCACTCCCCAACAAATTGAATCTTGACTGCTGTAACCAACCACTGAAACGTGACCTGACATTAAATTTTGATATACACTTGAATACGTTGCTGAGCAGTTTCATGTGCTGACCTTAACTTAACTAATGCTGACGATGTTGCACCTACTTGATAAACTGAGTTCAAGTTGAATATTTGAAATAATGTTGCCTGTTCACAATTAATGACTCAAATAAATTGTTTAACTAGAACACTCTTGGAGCAAAGATATTTGGAAAAGATGAACTTCACGCACGTTAAATCAGCAGGAAGTAAGACTATTTTAAAAGTAACCTGAAAGTTTTTGAAAGTTATTGTTGGTCAATGATTCGAGGTTAATTCTTCATTTACAAAAGCAGATTACACTTTCCAACATGAATCCAGATTCAGCGAAAAACGTGAGCGACTTCAATTTATAGTGGATTTTCAGTTTTAAAATATGCGTGCAAATAGCCAACCGGATATTCCAATTGAATATTTAATCAAAAAAACAATCAATCGATTTTTCAAATAGAGCAAAGACCGGGTGCTACCTGTAATTTAAAAATGTTACCACGGAACTTGAAATGCATTAAGTAATTTCGACATATATTATTCTGCCAAATGAAATTTTGTTCAAAACATCAAATTTTTCACTTCTTTTGCCGAAAAAAATGGCTTTTGAAAAAATTATAAATGTGCGAAGTAAAACAAAAAGCGATCCAGCTATTGAAATTGAACCTACCACCTATTGTAATATATCACCCGGATTTTTTCTAAATTTGCTGAAAATTTAAAATCAAGTTTAAAAATTGACATCGATTCATACGAAAAATGTCTCAACCCTCTACACAGAATTAGCAAACATTATGAACTAGTTTTGTTAGTGGCTTCTAGTTTTAGCCATTTTAATTCCATTTTCTAGTTCATCCACAAAATCTTGAATTTTAAATTTCATGCCGTAAGATATATTAGTGATGGATTTTTTTTGTGCTTCAAGGAAGTCTTTACCCTTGCGATAAGCAAGGGTATTGCAATCGGTACTTTTCCCTTAAGCGTCGTCCACAGGGTGTACTTCTAGAGGATCATCATTTCTTTTTAAGTAAATAATTTCTATTCTTTAAAGGCGGTTTGTGAACTTCATCTGATACAAATATGAAGTTTTTGTAGCTGTAATTTTTCAACTTTCGTCAAGTTATTTCAAGTAATTTCGAACATAATGTTTCAGAATTTTTTTGACTTTTTATGTCATTCACGCATTTAGCGCAATGTGTTTTTTTTATCTCAAGTGTTGCGAAGCTCCGCTTCGCCGCTTTGTAAAATTTGTTCACGTTCAAATATGAGTTTTCCATTGACAGTGTTCCAACTGTCTGGTCTGTTTGCTAAGTTGTTACCCATTCCATAGGTTTTCGCAGTGCTTTCCTCCAGGTACTGATAAAACAAATTTTCTTTAGTGTTAATTTGTTTTATATGTTATAGCGATTCTTTACCTTTACGATAAGCAAGGGTGTTGCAACGGAGTACTAGACTTCATTCACAAGATGCCGAGTGAAAATTTAGTTTCAACATGCCTTATGAATTAAGTTCAATTTCATTTAATCATCCAGCGCATCTGGCGTAAAGGTAACAAAAATGTTTGAGACGGCAAAGGCTTTTTTGAATCCGGCCAGGACCTGTTTTTTGCGGAAATTTTGTTGCTTTTTTTGAGAATTTATTAAACGTTTTGCTTTGCACAGGTTTTTCGACAAAAAGTTAAAACATTTTTTGAATCGTTCATGATATGTATCTTAAGAGTTTTTCGAATCGCGATTTAATCACAAGCTCATGCATTTTGTAAGAGCTCAGTGTACCTGAAACACTTCGCTAACTTCTAACTAACTCAAAAGCATGCGCTACTTTTTCGTCCAGGGGTCTAAGTTATTCTGGATTATATTGCTAGCAGTCCACATTTACTGGGAAGCTGCAATCAATCATCTGTTCGCACAAAGCTTGTAAAGAAAATACTTCATAGGAGCATCAAGAGGGAACACGACCAATTATTTGTTTTAGCGTAATCTAGATGAAGTTTCAGAAATTCCAGATGAGTTTTTTTCCTCTGAGCTACCAAATTATTAATTATTCTGAACTTGCTCTTTTAGATTGCTCTTTTTGGGAGTGTTGGGCGCTCCAAGTGTTGGCATCTTATTTCAGCGGATCAAACCTCAGTATGTAGAAGTGCATGACTGCATTCAAAAAGATGCATCAAAGCATAGTATCACCTTTTTGAACACAGCCAATCACTTCCACAATGGGTTGGAACTGCTTAGAGTTTTTGCATGCCAAATTTTCAGTTTTCCATGGCTTGTTCTGGCAGAACCATTTGTGACGACAACTTTTTGCATCCAAGATGCTAAGGAGAAGGTTGTTCCTAGATTTTGATGTTCGAATCGAAATAAAAGCAAGACTCGCATCTTTCAATTTTCTTCTGGTTCGAGAAAATTTCAGTCCGAAGCATTATAAGTTTCCTTTGTTATAATACAAACTTCAGTTTTCTTCTCTGAAAAGTAGAGAGAGATTAGAGTAGAGAAGAGATTGTTTAGAGGAGATTAGAGATTATTTTTGTGCCACTTCATGACTCGTTTCATAAACTACGTGTAGTACCAAATTGGATACGTTTGTTCATAAAACTCTGCGATAAATGAGGATAATATAGGGTACAAGGGCAGGATAGATTTGATTATTTGAATACAGTACAAGGGCAATCACCAAAAAGAATCAAATCTAATTCGGAAAGTATTGAAATCTCTTTAATAGGGTAAAAGGGCAAGGTAGATTGGAATAGGGTAGAATGTCATGACACCATGAAAGTTTTACCGAATGCGTCTCTTGCTATAAAAGTAGCTTTTAAAATGCTTTCCGAATTTAGTATGATTATTTTTTGGCGATTGGAGACGTTTTCAGGCTTCCCTACTTTACAGCTATTTCAACTTTTTTGTATACTCTTTGTGACAATAATTGCCTAGCAGACAAATATTTTCATTATCATTTTATGTTTTTTTTTATATGGGAATGAATTTGCCTGACTGCATTTCTAAATAACAACATTTCTAAGTAACAAATTACAGATAAGTTGGTACGAAACAAACATTCGGAAAAAATATCGTACACCCAAGAGTAATTTTGTTCATATTATCTTTACACTTGCGAGCGTCAGTGTATTATTACAAACCTTCTTTTTTTCTAACCTAACTCGGAAATAAAAGTATTCATTTTAAGTGTTCACTTATTTGGTGTCACTTGCTATAATCACGATCTGTAGCGATGGAAGTTTCATAGCATCTGTTCTCTACTTTATTTGTGACTAGTTTTTTGTGATTTACTGAGTGGTTAGTGCGTGTGACTCATAATCTCTTGGTCACAGATCGAATTTGAGACGTTGCCGAATTTCATCTCATTCGAGGCTTATTTCTATTTTTTCTTATTGCACTTTATAGAGCTGTTTTTTGTAGTGTTCTCACTAGTGTTCGGGAACTAGACTTTTTTCTCGTAAACAATTTTTCATACAAATCTGTACGAAATTAATTGTGAAGTTGCTTTATTAGTGATCCTAAGCGACTTCGAGACTGCTTCCTTTTTGTCGTAGAGGTAATGCGGTTGCCTTTACACCCTAAGGTTTGGGGTTGGAGTCCCGGTCGTACCATGTTTTTCATCGTTTTCTACTCATTTTTCGACAATTATTCGAAAATTGTTGTCGAATATGCCTTATTCACAATGACTTTCGAATATGCTTAAGTTGTAGGCTTTCGTTTAGATCGACTCATCAGACCACTGACTAAAAACGACCCAATTTTTTTCAGATGAACGAAAAGAAAGTTATTATATATTTCTCCCCATAATACATTTTAGGAATTTTCTCTGCATTTGCAACCAGATATCCTTGTTTAAATTTGGTTGTGTCTAACAATCTTGAACCATTTTCATTAAATTTTGGGTTAGGTACGGTTTTTTCCAAGTTTTTCATTGTTTAATGTGATTTGTCCTTAATTAGGCCGTGTATTTTTCGAGGAAAAGGCTTTGACGTTATTCACGCTCAAAATTGATGTTTCGCGGCTTGATTTTTTGTTTCTTATCAAATTCATATCAAACTAATTACGCTAAAAGGAAGGAAAATTAAGCTCTCCAATAAAAGTAAAAATTGTGCGAAAAACCGCGAAATACTTCATTTGAAGGTGGGTTTTTATTTTCAGAATTAGTTTTCTGGTTTGTTTTTCTTAGGGCTTAAGGTGTGAGTCTTGCATTCTTTTTTATCACGAAGTTTCTCTATACATTCAATCTAAATTGCTTCTGCAGCTCTTTTGGTTCTTCTAAAGTTTTAATTTTTGTTGCTAGCTATTTATTTCCGACTTTCTATTTACTTTGGCCCATTGAGAGCGCAGTGTCGAAAGTTTTCGATGAGATTGAAGCGTATTGCTGTTTCAATTTTTTTGGTATCTTAAAGCTCTTATCTTTAACTATTTTTCATCATCATTTTCAATTCTTTAAAGCCGGCGTTTAAGCGTGCTTCAAAAAGACTGAATTTCGATCAATTTTTATCTGGCAAAATTTTCTTTTGTTAAGGTGATTTGGCTTTCTTAATAATAATAAATATGCGGGCTATTATAGGAGGAAAACAATTGAGTGTTTTCCCAACTTTGAAGTGTGGACATAATTTTTTTCCAAAGGAATTAACTTTTCTGAAAATAGGTTTCTTTTTTTTCTCTCCAAAAATCAATAAGAATTCGAAGACAGGTTATGAGCTCTTCATCCAATTTTTTTTGTTTTAAAAATTTATTTAATGATTAGAAGGTTTTATGAACATATTTGTACTCCAGATTTTTTCTGCCACAATTTCTTTGCTGCCGCTTGAAATTCTTTCTAAAACGGTTTTTTTAATAAGGGTAAATATATTTCTTGTCATCGTTTTCTATGATGTTTTCTATCGGATGTGGTTCGAAGCGAATTCTACCTCTTCTTATGATATTTCTTTTGTTTCGCATTTGCATAGAAAATCTTCACTTAGCTGGTTTAAATTTAATAATCTGTTGGCATATATTTTTCAACTGTGATCATTTTTGGTAAAACTACGGGGGTTTGAAAATTGCCAATTTGGTCAATTTGGGATAAAAAACGCACAATATAATGCGTTCTTATGACACGCGTAAGCGGCGATTAATGCGTTCCAAATAGAATTGAGGCCAGCAATTTAGTCTTTTTAAGACAATAAGAGACGCTACCCTTTGTAGCTTACATGATGTATGCATGCGGGGGATTGAAATGAAAAACGTTTCATTTTTTTTGCGATTTTTTTGTCAATTATTCAACAGTTTTTTTTAATTGGTCTTAAAGTGCAGTCAGAATATTCCATGCCTCGCCCTTAAATACAAGCAGTCTTGTTGTTCCGACTTTCTTTACGAAAGTAACGGAAGATTTGTGCTCGAGATTTTTAATCGAAATTTAATTTTGAGATTTTAATCGAAATTTAATTTTGAGAAATTCGAGATTTTATTACATTTAATTTTTCCTGTTATTACTGCTCCATAGACCTTAAAAGGCAGTCGGAACAGGAAAGGCTTCACCCTGATACGAGCAGTCTTGTTTAATTCTGTGTTCAGTGAAGAGCTTGTTTTTTTCTCTATTTGACACATTTTTGAAGTTAGCGTTTCGCTCTGCCTAATCTGCAAATAATCTTTGTAAATCTTTCATGTGATTTTCGGATATTATTTCCAAATGTTTTGATGGAAATTTTTGCTAGCCGATAAAGTTTATGCGACAAATTGCAAGAAAAGACCAACTCTCAAAGTTAGAAATTTAGTCCAAAACACAGCATTGGCAAGTAGCGACCGCAACTAACATTCGGCACGAGTGGTATGATGTGTGTCAATCAGTGTTGGCTGTAATCTAGGTTGTAGACAGTAGCGGATTTAGGGGGTCCCTTTTTGTACTATTTTGAGATATCCATTTTTGGATGACTGGCCTTGAAATTTTTCTAAAGGCGCCTTTGGCGCCAATAAATACTAATTTTGAGGGGCGGATCGCGCGCCGAAAATCCGCGTTTTTTTGGTCGATTATTTCCAAAAAGTGTATTGAAACGCCTTTTTTGGCCTATTATATAAAGAGAGACGTTGCTTTCCTTATATGTTGCGAGTTAACATATTCTTGCCAAAAACGTATTTGTAGCGAGTTTCCATGATTGTTGACTTGCTGACAATCTTCGCAGCTCTAACTTTTCCGACGGTCGAAGAAAGTGACGGAATATTTGTGCTCGGGGTTGTTTTTTTTCTCCAGACAAGTTTCGGCTTTTTAACTAGCCATTTTTGACGGAATTTTTTTTATCAATCGAAAAGTATTGTTGTCCTGAACTCAAATTTAAAACGATATTTTTCATTTAATCTTTTTTTTGTTAAGTTATGGGGGTTAAAAGTTTGCTAATATGGCCATTTGGGACAATTAACGCGCACATATATATTTTAACGCATAAACGTAGATTTCATCCGTCGTAGAAATTGTTCCAAAATGAATTAAGGCATTCTTTTTGGTGCATTTAATACTTTGCTATAGGCGAAATTTATCTCTTTTCTTTACACATCGTATGGAGGATGATTTTCCAAAAAAAATCAATTTTTTTTTAAATATTTTGTTTTATGAAATATTTATCCATTTTGAAAAAGTGAGCAACTACTGCATCGACCTGAAAAGACAGTCGGAACATCCTGGGTTTACGAGCAGTCTTGTTATAGCTTTCTAACAGAGTATCAAATGTGTCATCTCTAGTTGTTTCAATAAGATCTATTTTAATGAATCCCATTTTTCCGCATTTTCCAATATTTTGTGTCGATTCAAGGGTTTTCGTTCGCCCTTGTAAAATCTCAATGAAATATTACTAATTTGGAATAGGTTAATGCGCTTGCTCATCTACACTCGGTTTTTCTAATTCAAATTAAAGATTTTGCTCATAGTTTATTCGCTGCTGTTGTATATCATTTTTCAGGCTGAGTTGAAACATGTGAAGTTATAATATTGATGACTGCGTTCAAATGCTCAGCAAGATCTCATTCATACTTGAAACATGCTAGGACTGTTTTGCCGAAGCGTGATTCAGCTGCAAACCTCATCTGCCAACGAAACTCAAGCAACAGCGGTGCTGTTCCAGGGTAAGTAAAAAAAGATCTGAAAAATTTATGATAAATTGAAGTAATGATTTTAAGTCTACGCTTTCCATAAAATAATAGTGTAATATAATAGTATGAAAGTGTAAAATTTGGGCTTTTTCTGAGAAATGTTTGGTTTTTACTAAAACATTGACTGATGCTGCTATTGAAACTTGCTATTTCACACGGGGAAACGACCTTTTTGTGTTTTTTTTTATTACACTTGCGATTAGCAAGCATTATCCAATCGTTAAATAATCTTTTTGTCAGGCCATCAGCTTGTGTAACAAAAACGCTTGAATCATTGGTAATAGCACATGTGCTAAATTAATGTGCTAACATGCTCTGATTCTTGAAAATTCAAATTAAACTACTGGGCTACCGGTTGTTGTTACGGACACAAATTGTGTATCACTACTCTTGATTTAGTTTTTTTTCTAGGAACGATTCAAGTGTCGTTCTATTGTCTTTCTGCTTAGGTTTTGTCTGTTAGCTATCACAGCGTGGTTTTAACGCAAATTTAAATTATTTTTCTAAAAATTGATAGCTTTTTTGGTTACGTCTTTTTATTTGTAAATTTGATAGCTCCGTTTTTGAAAAATTTCTTTTTTTTCTCTTAAAAGATTAGTCGGCTTCAACAATTTCGGCCGTTGATATCTCGGCATAGACATCTCATATTGCGTTGGTTAGGGATTGATATCAGTTTTCTAAGCGAGCGTATGCCTCGTGATTGGGCGTGTTTCAACTTTGACTTTTTGTAGCTGTTTTTGTGACAATACTTTGTTGTTTTGAGCTGATCTGTCGTCCACCCCAGTATTGACGGTTTAAATACCGCTAGATACATTTTGCTCGAATACTTTTTAGCGCTGGCAGTTCTGCTCTAAGTTTTCATCATTTGAAGTCCATTCGTCGACACCCACCTATAATAGTTTTTACTAGTTTCGGCAGTTTTCTTTTTTGTTCAAATAATTTTTCAACCTAGTGGCTTTTGTCTCATGTTGTGTCTGTCTGCCAGTTTGTCATCCCATTTTTTGTGATACATCATAAGCAATGCGAACCTCCGCTTCGCCTCTATGTGCAGAGCATATTTTGCTTCAGATAATTCGATATTTTCAAAGATCATAAGAATGGAGTGTCTGCGAGTAAAAAAAATCAATTAAAATACCCTAACAACAACAGAGATCTCTCAGAAACGTTTTCAACAATTTTTTCGTGTCCAAAAGCTTTAATGCAGCCGTACTGTAAAAACCTTTTTTTAGGTCGACCAAATTGATTTTCAGAGCTCTTGAAAAAACAGGCCAAAAAAGGCGTTTCTAGGCAATTTTTGGAAATTTTTGATCAAAAAATCGCGTTTTTTTGGCGCGTGCTCCCTATTCAGAATTAGTATATTTTGGCGCCTTTCGAAAAATTTTAGGGTACGTCACCAAAAATGGATATCTCAAAATAGTACAAAGGGGGTCCTTTGAGTCGGCAGGGGGTCGAATTCCTGATGAGAGTGTCCGCCCCAAACCCCCCCTCCTCCCCTAAATCGGCTGGTGGTTAGAGGTATGAATCAATCTGGACATTCATTTCACAATTCAAATTCATTAAATGCTTTCTTTCTACTTCTTATGCTGCAAATAATTAGATTTAACTCCACCGAAGGTCCAGCCGAGCCTCCCCAACACCGTAGGGATTTGTTTTGATTGAAATTATTGATGTAATTTTCGTCTTTTCGTTCCAACTAAATATGATAAATTTAGTGCAAAATTTACGCAATAATTAAACAACGTGATTTGCATTTATTAACATGCCTTCTTTTCTTCCTGAAAACTAAGAACAAAGTATGCGTGAAATTAGAATAAAGTATGCAATTTTCGAATCCCCATGGCTAATTGGTAAACTTAAGAGTCTCTCGGTAGGGACACCCGTGTTCGAATCCCATCGTCTTAGTTTTTGTTTTGTCAAGCTAGTTTTTTTCCAGGAATTTCTTACAATAATTTTCTCTGTACTTTCTTGCATTCACCTTTTTCGCCGTTTTAATAGCTCTCTTGTTTGCAGTTTTTTGTTTGTGTCTGCGACTTGTCTGTTCTTTGTGTCTGTGTTTTTTTTATTTTTCGCCTCTGTATGGTTTTTTTCATTGCCATTAAATAGCTTCTGTGAATTTCTGAGCTATAGATGAAAGGAAAAATCGTCCGAGCGAATCTGAAGTAGTTTGATCTAACTCAGTTTTGAAAGTTTGAATAGTTGAAGCAATTTTCTTGAATTTGCCAGCTGTTTTTTCTGCAACCCTCAAGATTCATCACGAATTTTTTGTTTATTTCAATGCTTCATGATGTTCAAGACGCCAGTATATTACTAATTAATACTATCGTTTTTTACTAACAGATCCAAAGATGGTGGAGTGGATTTGTCGAAGCCTCTGATCGTTTCGAAGTACACTCGACTGGAGTTTGAGCAGAAGAGGTGGGGCATCAGAGGCAGTGAGTTGAAGCAGTTCCTGCAGCTTCAGGGATCCAGTTACGACAACCTGATAGACAAACACAAGCAGCACTATTCGGTGCTACAAAAAGTGGAACAAACTCTCAAGTAAGCCACTTTTCTATTTTCATTTGTCACTTATGTCATTTTTTGCATCGTTTTTGTGATCCATTGAAGTTCGTTAATCCTTGCTCGCAAATTTGGAGAAATCGAGTATATTTTACCTTGTGATGTTGCTAGTTGAATGTTAGATTTAATGTTTCTAAAAACCGCCTAAGTATTAACGAAATGAAAATGAAAAGAGTGAATAATCAACCTCATCTTATGTCATTTGTTCTAAAAGTATAATATATTGTGGTATCTGTTTCATAAAAATCATCTAAATGCGGAGCGTTTTCGGCTAATTTATATGGTAGGGAGTTCTACTTTGACTTGTTCATACACCAGGCCTAAAACTATAGTTCAAAGAAAATAGTTTTGAAATGATTCTTTCATCATTTTAAAACGAATGTGAATGAATCAGTGCTGTATCTTTTTTTTTACTATTCGTTTTAAAATGACGAAACAATCATGCTTCGCGTTTTTCAATAAACAAATATATTTTAAAATTCAAAACTATTTTCTTTGAACTATAATTTTAGTGCTGTATCATTTTTACTAGAGATTTGGGAGCTGATGGGACGACAGTGCAGCGGGAGGATTACACGGAAGACCTCATAGCCAACTCCTCAGTCATAATTTCAGTAGGAGGCGACGGGACCTTTCTACAGGCAGCCTCCAAGATAACCTCCCGAGACAAGGCACGTATCACAGTGTCAATTATTTATTCAAGTTTAGTTTTGGTAGACTTAAAACACCTAGCTTTATCACGGCCGAAGTTCCTAGAACGAAAAATTACTCTTTTTTTTTGCAAAATCTGTTGACTGGAATTACAATCGACTTTTAATGGATTTCATGAGATAAATGGGTTTTTGTTTGGGACAGTATTTACACTAGCGATCAGCTTGGTGTATTGTTACGAACCTTCTTTTTTTCTAACCTATCTCGCAAATAAAAGTGCTCACTTATTTGGAAATTTCACAGTACATTGGAAATTGCATAGCATCTGCTCTCTGCTTTATTTGTGCCAAGTCTTCCGTACATATTAAGGTTCCGTGGCTGTGTGGGTAGTATGGGAGATGCTTAAACTCTTGGTAATAGGTTCGAATCTCAGACGCTGCCGAATTTTTACTAATTCGAGGCTTATTTCTATTTTTCGCTTTGCATTTTATAGAGCTGGTTTTTGTCGTGTTATCACTAGTATTTGCGAAACTCTGTGTAAGCTAATGAAAACCTATAGTCTTGAATCAATATCTTGTAGAAATTTCCGTGAATTTTTGTTAAATTCTCTTTAAAAAATTTTTGCCTGAAAATAGTTTAACAATTGAAATCGCTTGTTTTTTTTTCACTCGTAATTTTTCACTCGTAATCGACTCATGGTTTCCATGGTTTTTTTGTTAGCACAGAAATAATTTGAAGAATGACTCAATTTATATCTTCACACTTGCGAAAGAAATTGTCTTGTAATCGGGAACTAGACTTTTTACCCGTAAACAGCTTTTCTTACCAAATTTCAAATTGCTTAGTTATTGAATCTTAACAATTTTCAGGTCCCTTCCCACTTGGCCTAGATGTAACGCCGTCGCCTTTGCATCCTAAGGTCCGAGGTTCGAATCCCTGTTGGACCTTTTTGTTTTTAGTATATTTGCAATTCAAAAAAAAGTTCCAGTGAAAATCGAACTGTCTGACTTTTATTTATCTGCTCAAGTTTTGTCGGCTCAGTTGCCACTTCACGTGCCAAATAATTTGTCAGCAATTATCATGGTATCATGTTTATTGCAGTTTCCTGGGGGACTTCGGCTTTGTTTCCTCTTCGTTAGTTTTGTTTCGTTGCTAATAAAAAATTCAAGTGTTTTGTTTGTCTAGATTTCTATGTGATAAAAATAGGTGTTTTTGGAAATCCATGGGGTTGGGTTTTTGATTTAATTAATATTTTGTGAGACGCTTTTGAAAGTTTTTTCACTCTGTGCATTTTTATCAAAAACTAAGGTGCCCATCTTCGAAAAAGGGGTATCTATGGGGGAAAAGCTGCTCTCTTGTGGGTTTGCATACCCTTTTAGTCTATTTTTACTTACTCCTCTGTTTACAGTCTTCAAAAAAGTCTTTGGGTGAATATTTGACACATATTTTTGATTTTCTCGTTTTCTCAAAAACTAGCAGCCCAAATCTGAGATTTTGGTTTCAATTTTTAGAATGGGTGTTGGACAGTTCCCTTGTGCCAAACGTTTTGATACCCAAAATTTTGGCCCTCGGAATTGTCAATTTTTTTTTACTTTTTGACCATTTTTTGAATCTTTTCGACTTTTCTCGAAATCTTATCTCGCAAATCAGATATTGTGGGTTCAGTGGAAATAACGGGTAGTGACAAGTTCCCCTGCTTTCTGCAATAGTAGCTACCAGCAAAAGTTAGCGCCCTCGGAAATGTCGAATTTTATGATTTTGGAACCGTTTTTTCTAAATTTTCTCAAAAATTACCCTCCCATGTCTGAGATTTTGGTTTCAATCCAAAGAACGGGATATGGGAAGCTCCCTTAGGCGAGTACGCCCATTTTTTTTTGAATTTTGGGGAGAACTACTCTCCCAAATCTGAGTTTTCGGGCTCAGTCAAAATGAAAAATTGGGTGAATCTCTTCTGTATAAGCGGCGACGCCCAATTTTTTTACACGAAAAGCTATGAGTCTCAGAATTGTCAAGTGTTTGATTTGTTGACTGTTTTTTGGAATTTTATCGACACCTATCCTGCCAATTTTAGTATCATGGCTTAAATCAAACAATAGGTTGTTGAAATTCTACCTTTAAAATTGTCTTCACCCAATTTCTGATAGGCAAAAGTTATGGCTTTCAAAAAAGTCGAAGTTTCGAAAATTCGATTGTTTTTGAAACTTTTTGACTTCGCTCAAAAACTATCGTAACAATTCTCAGGTTGAGTGTTCATTTGGTTTTCGGAATCTTCTCTAGTTTACGGTCACAACCTGCTTTTTGCAAAAAAATGTCTTGGATTTCGGAAAGTTACATTTCTGAACTTATGATCGTTTTTTGTATGAAAGTTTTTAATTTTTTCTAAAAACTACCCTTTCAAATCGGAGATGGAAGGCTCAATTTGAAGAAGCTTTTTCGAGAATTTGTCCTGCAGAAGCGGCGACTCTCTAGTTTTTTGTAAGAGAAATGTTATGTCCTTGGGAAAATTCCAATATTTCAAAAATTTTCACGAAGGTAATGGGCTTTGTTTCGCCTCTGTGTTGAAAAGTTTTGTTTCAGTCTGGGGCGGATCTAGGATTTTCTCGAGATGGTGCGGATTTTCAAAAATTTTCCAATAATCTGTCGACCTTTTTTTTAAGTCTCCCAAAGCAATAAAAAGTCCCTGTTACCAAAATTTCTGCGCCGCAGCCAAAATTTTGAAATAACAGGCCAAGAAACGCATTTTTAAGCACTCTTTAGACCGTTTTGACGCGTTTTTCATGCGCTCGCTCCCCCCTCAAAATTAGTATTTATTGGCTCCTGGTCCGTCGGTCAAAAACGGATATCTAAAATTAATACCAAGTGGGACCCATTGGGTCAGTAGGGGGTCGAATCCCTAAGAGGGGGGGGGGTACGTCCCCCCTAAAACCGCCCCTGGTTTCAGTAGCGCTCGTTGTAGATTATTGTCAACATGTGGCAAAGTTTTGGTTCAGATAACAGTTTAGGCTCAGTTTGAATCATTTTCATTTAGTCGCTTCAAAACGTCGGTTTCAGTAGCGCTTGTTGTAGATTAGTCGGTTTCAGTAGCGCTCGTTGTAGATTATTGTCAACATGTGGCAAAGTTTTGGTTCAGATAACAGTTTAGGCTCAGTTTGAATCATTTTCATTTAGTCGCTTCAAAACGTCGGTTTCAGTAGCGCTTGTTGTAGACTAGTCGGTTTCAGTAGCACTCGTTGTAGATTATTTTCAACATGTGGCAAAGTTATGGTTCAGATAACAGTTTAGGCTCAGTTTGAATCATTTTCATTTAGTTGCTTCAAAACGTCGGTTTCAGTAGCGCTCGTTGTAGATTAGTCGGTTTCAGTAGCGCTCGTTGTAGATTATTTTCAACATGTGGCAAAGTTATGGTTCAGATAACAGTTTAGGCTCAGTTTGAATCATTTTCATTTAGTCGCTTCAAAACGTCGGTTTCAGTAGCGCTTGTTGTAGATTAGTCGGTTTCAGTAGCGCTCGTTGTAGATTATTTTCAACATGTGGCAAAGTTATGGTTCAGATAACAGTTTAGGCTCAGTTTGAATCCTTTTCATTTAGTCGCTTCAAAACGTCGGTTTCAGTAGCGCTTGTTGTAGATTAGTCGGTTTCAGTAGCGCTCGTTGTAGATTATTTTCAACATGTGGCAAAGTTATGGTTCAGATAACAGTTTAGGCTCAGTTTGAATCATTTTCATTTAGTCGCTTTAAAACGTCGGTTTCAGTAGCGCTTGTTGTAGATTAGTCGGTTTCAGTAGCGCTCGTTGAAGATTATTTTCAACATGTGGCAAAGTTATGGTTCAGATAACAGTTTAGGCTCAGTTTGAATCATTTTCATTTAGTTGCTTCAAAACGTCGGTTTCAGTAGCGCTCGTTGTAGATTATTTTCAACATGTGGCAAAGTTATGGTTCAGATAACAGTTTAGGCTCAGTTTGAATCATTTTCATTTAGTCGCTTCAAAACGTCGGTTTCAGTAGCGCTTGTTGTAGATTAGTCGGTTTCAGTAGCACTCGTTGTAGATTATTTTCAACATGTGGCAAAGTTATGGTTCAGATAACAGTTTAGGCTCAGTTTGAATCATTTTCATTTAGTTGCTTCAAAACGTCGGTTTCAGTAGCGCTCGTTGTAGATTATTTTCAACATGTGGCAAAGTTATGGTTCAGATAACAGTTTAGGCTCAGTTTGAATCATTTTCATTTAGTCGCTTCAAAACGTCGGTTTCAGTAGCGCTTGTTGTAGATTAGTCGGTTTCAGTAGCACTCGTTGTAGATTATTTTCAACATGTGGCAAAGTTATGGTTCAGATAACAGTTTAGGCTCAGTTTGAATCATTTTCATTTAGTTGCTTCAAAACGTCGGTTTCAGTAGCGCTCGTTGTAGATTAGTCGGTTTCAGTAGCGCTCGTTTTAGATTATTTTCAACATGTGGCAAAGTTATGGTTCAGATAACAGTTTAGGCTCAGTTTGAATCATTTTCATTTAGTCGCTTCAAAACGTCGGTTTCAGTAGCGCTTGTTGTAGATTAGTCGGTTTCAGTAGCGCTCGTTGTAGATTATTTTCAACATGTGGCAAAGTTATGGTTCAGATAACAGTTTAGGCTCAGTTTGAATCCTTTTCATTTAGTCGCTTCAAAACGTCGGTTTCAGTAGCGCTTGTTGTAGATTAGTCGGTTTCAGTAGCGCTCGTTGTAGATTATTTTCAACATGTGGCAAAGTTATGGTTCAGATAACAGTTTAGGCTCAGTTTGAATCATTTTCATTTAGTCGCTTCAAAACGTCGGTTTCAGTAGCGCTTGTTGTAGATTAGTCGGTTTCAGTAGCGCTCGTTGAAGATTATTGTCAACATGTGGCAAAGTTTTGGTTCAGATAACAGTTTAAGCTCAGTTTGAATCATTTTCATTTAGTCGCTTCAAAATGTCGGTTTCAGTAGCGCTTGTTGTAGATGAGTCGGTTTCAGTAGCGCTCGTTGTAGATTATTTTCAACATGTGGCAAAGTTATGGTTCAGATAACAGTTTAGGCTCAGTTTGAATCATTTTCATTTAGTCGCTTCAAAACGTCGGTTTCAGTAGCGCTTGTTGTAGATTAGTGGGTTTCAGTAGCGCTCGTTGTAGATTATTTTCAACATGTGGCAAAGTTATGGTTCAGATAACAGTTTAGGCTCAGTTTGAATCATTTTCATTTAGTCGCTTCAAAACGTCGGTTTCAGTAGCGCTCGTTGTAGATTAGTCGGTTTCAGTAGCGCTCGTTGTAGATTATATTCAACATGTGGCAAAATTATGGTTCAGATAACAGTTTAAGCTCAGTTTGAATCATTTTCATTTAGTCGCTTCAAAACGTCGGTTTCAGTAGCGCTTGTTGTAGATTAGTCGGTTTCAGTAGCGCTCGTTGTAGATTATTTTCAACATGAGGCAAAGTTATGGTTCAGATAACAGTTTAGGCTCAGTTTGAATCATTTTCATTTAGTCGCTTCAAAACGTCGGTTTCAGTAGCGCTCGTTGTAGATTAGTCGGTTTCAGTAGCGCTCGTTGTAGATTATTTTCAACATGTGGCAAAGTTATGGTTCAGATAACAGTTTAAGCTCAGTTTGAATCATTTTCATTTAGTCGCTTCAAAACGTCGGTTTCAGTAGCGCTTGTTGTAGATTAGTCGGTTTCAGTAGCGCTCGTTGTAGATTATTTTCAACATGTGGCAAAGTTATGGTTCAGATAACAGTTTAGGCTCAGTTTGAATCATTTTCATTTAGTCGCTTCAAAACGTCGGTTTCAGTAGCGCTTGTTGTAGATTAGTCGGTTTCAGTAGCGCTCGTTGTAGATTATTTTCAACATGTGGCAAAGTTATGGTTCAGATAACAGTTTAGGCTCAGTTTGAATCATTTTCATTTAGTCGCTTCAAAACGTCGGTTTCAGTAGCGCTTGTTGTAGATTAGTCGGTTTCAGTAGCGCTCGTTGTTGATTATTTTCAACATGTGGCAAAGTTATGGTTCAGATAACAGTTTAGGCTCAGTTTGAATCATTTTCATTTAGTCGCTTCAAAACGTCGTTTCAGTAGCGCTCGTTGTAGATTAGTCGGTTTCAGTAGCGCTCGTTGTAGATTATTTTCAACATGTGGCAAAGTAATGGTTCAGATAACAGTTTAAGCTCAGTTTGAATCATTTTCATTTAGTCGCTTCAAAACGTCGGTTTTAGTAGCGCTTGTTGTAGATTAGTCGGTTTCAGTAGCGCTCGTTGTAGATTATTGTCAACATGTGGCAAAGTTTTGGTTCAGATAAGAGATTAGGCTCAGTTTGAATCATTTTCATTTAGTCGCTTCAAAACGTCGGTTTCAGTAGCGCTTGTTGTAGATTAGTCGGTTTCAGTAGCGCTCGTTGTTGATTATTTTCAACATGTGGCAAAGTTATGCTTCAGATAACAGTTTAGGCTCAGTTTGAATCATTTTCATTTAGTCGCTTCAAAACGTCGGTTTCAGTAGCGCTTGTTGTAGATTAGTCGGTTTCAGTAGCGCTCGTTGTAGATTATTTTCAACATGTGGCAAAGTTATGGTTCAGATAACAGTTTAGGCTCAGTTTGAATCATTTTCATTTAGTCGCTTCAAAACGTCGGTTTCAGTAGCGCTTATTGTAGATTAGTCGGTTTCAGTAGCGCTCGTTGTAGATTATTGTCAACATGTGGCAAAGTTTTGGTTCAGATAACAGTTTAGGCTCAGTTTGAATCATTTTCATTCAGTCGCTTCAAAACGAGGACTACCTGGTCTTAAATCGATTTGAACTTCAAATAATCGACTAGAAGTGATAATTTTGGGGCAACTGGTGATAGGACAGTTTGTCATGTAGGGAAAATTATTATAGGGCAAATTGCAGTTTGTCCTGGGGCAAATAATCCTGGCATCAAAGTCATTTTTATGAAGTACTTCAGTGACGTTTTGGTTTATCATCGAATGGCGATTAAATTTAATCTCCGCTCATCGATATTTCGTTACCCGCTCAATTCTACCACTCTCTCAACATTTCGGTTTCAAAAAAGGCTACCATAAGAAAATTCTACATGAAAAAGTATCGACATGACCTTGAGTCGCGAAAAAGATCTACTCTCAGCAAAAATAAATCAATTTGGAATGTGGGAATTAATGGGAACTGACTGTCGGTATACAGTCTTAGCAGTCTTTGATAATTTCTCTGTGATTTGCAGAATCAAAATCATTAAATTATTACTAAAAAATACGTCTTGTTCGAAGTGTTTACCATTGATTTTTAGTGTATTTTGATGACTGGTCAACGAACTATGGACACCATAAAATAAAACCAAAGAAGAACCCTTTGGTTGGAGAAGTTGTCGAAAGTTTGAGGGAGCGTGGCACTACCTAAATCTGCTACCATTACTACCCACCTTGACATCATTCTTCTATCATTGGTTGAAAAATTTCTTTTAAGGTTTTAACTGACAATTTTAAGGTTTCAAGGGACAGAAGCACTAACGTGTTCTTTCGGGCATCATTTGATGGCCTTAATGCGAATATGCTTGTTTATTTTTCATCTACATTCCTCAAGACATAAAAAATTGTCCATTGTTGTCGAAGATTGTGACCCTGTGTGTAGGCGTTGATTGGGGTGAACAGTGACAAGAACAAGTCTTTGGGAATTCTGTGTCTGCCGAGTAAATTCACGGACAGCTGTGCAGATGGGTTCAAACAATTAATGCAGGGCAAATTCAAATGGCTCTTCAGGAACAGAATCAGGTTTCATTTTTCGTTTCTTATATTTGTTCGTACATGGCATAAATCTTGCTTTGAAAAAGATTTTTTTTTTTTGCCATTCCTACTATTAATTTTTTCCTCTTTGTATAAAAACCGGCATAATGAAAATATATGGGTTCGGGTTTTTTTAATTTTCTTCATTATTTTTTGAGACGCTTTGGAAAAATTTTTCACTTTCAAAAAATTTGCTTTTTTTTTCAAAAATGACTTTAACGTGTTTTAAAAAAGTGGTACGAATGTAAAGACCGCCCAATCCTCAGTGTGCCTGCAAATTCTTAGTCTTTTCTTTACCGTACCTCACTAGTTACAGCCGGCGAAAAACTATTGGGGGAGTATTTGGCACATATTTTTTGATTTTTTCGTTTTCTCAAAAACTACCCTCTCAAATCCAAAATGTTGCTTTCAATGACTAGACCGGGTGTTGGAAAGCTCTCTTGAGTGGGCGGCTGCTCCAGAAGTTTTGATACATATAAAATTATGACCCTCGGAACAGTCCATTGTTTTGTACCGTATTTTGAATCTTGTTGACTTTTCTCGAAATCTAATTTCGCAAATCAGAGATTGTGGGTTCAATAGAGGTAACGGGTGGGTAGAAGCTCCCCTGCTTTATCGACGAGTCACAATTTTTTTAACACAAAAAGTTATCATCCTCGTAAAAGCCAAATTTTATGATTTTTTCACCTTTTTTTTTAAAAGTTTTTTGAACTCTAAAGAACGGTTTGTGGAAAACTTCCTTGCGTACGCGAGTACGCCCGAACTTTTTACTAAAAAGTTATTGCCCTCGGAAAAGACAAAATTTTGATATTTTTGACACTTTTGTGAAACTTTTTGACTTTTGTGGAGAACTACCATACCAAATGTGATTTTTAGGCTCAATCGAAATTAAAAGGTGCTTACATCTCCTCTGTATAAGCGGTTGTGCCCAGTTTTTTACTGGGTGAGTCTTAGAATTGTCAAATTTTTTATTTAATGAACGTTTTTTTTGACGCATATCCTGCCAAATCTGATATCATAGATTATCTTGTTGAAAATTTACCTTTAACTGGCTACTTCCCTTTTCTTACCGACAAAATTTATGACTTTCAAAAAACACAAATTTTTTAAATACGACCGTGTTATGGAAACTTTTTTACTTTACTTGAAAACTACCGTATCAATTCTCAGGTTAATTGTTCATTTGAGAACCTCGCTTTTTGGAATCATCTGTACTTTACGGCCACGATTGCCTTTTTGCAGAACATTTTTTTGGGTTTCGGAAAGTCCCTTTTTGAACTTTTCACCGTTTTTTTTTGAAAATATTGAAAGAACAGTTTGCGAGAATTTGTCTTGCAGAATCAGCGACTACCTAGTTTTTTGTATGAGAAATGTTTTGTACTTAAGAAAATTCCATTATAAGCATTTTCACGCTTCTTAAGTGTTTTAGTAGAGAAAAAACTAAGGTTTTGGGCTCCGTTTCGCCTCTGTGTTACAAAGTTAATTTGTTTCAGTACCGTTCGTTGTAGTTTTTTGTCGTCATTTGGCAAAGTTATGATTTAGATGACAGTTTGGACTCACAATCCTTTTTTAGTCTTTTTTCAAAATGAGCGTATTCTACGATTGCCAAGCACTTGCTGGTCTTAAATAGTACTCGATTTGAACTGCAAAGAATCCACTAGATGGGATAATTTTGGGGCAAATGGGATAGGACAGTTTTCATGTATTTCAAATAAGTATAAGGCAAATTTCCATACCGCCATTTGTCTTGGTGCAAATAATCTTGGCTTCAAAGTCATAATTATTAAGTAATCCAGTGAAGTCTTAGTTGATCATCGAACGGTGATTAAGTTTCAGATCCGGTAATCGCAATTTGCTACCCGTGCAGGTCTATCGAACTTTGAACCATTTTGATTTATAAAAGTCTAAGATTTAAAGCGCAAAAGAGAGAAAGAATTGTGGGAATCTCTTCTGAATAGTGGCTACATCCAAGTTGATTTACACGAAAAGTTATGGCACTCGGTAAAGTCGATTTTTTGAGCGTTTGTTCAAATTTTTTTTGATTTTTTGATTTTTTGATTTTTTGACCGTTTTGCAAACTTTTTGTTTTTCTTGAAAACTACCCAACCTTCCAAGGGTGATTTTTTTTTGATGCGAGAGAACGAGTTATGGGAAGCTTTCCTGCAGTAGCGGCTGGTTCCCCATCTTTTTGCATAAAAAGTTATATCGTCCTCGGAAATGTCATTTTTCCAATTTTTTCTTCGTTTGTTAAAACTTTGACCTTTCTCGAAAACTATCCTCCCAAATCTGAGATTTCATTTTCAATAAATAATTTGGTATGCAAAGCTTTCTGCGTAAATGGCTTTGCCCAAAAAAAATTACTTATAAATTTAGGATCTTCGGAAAAGTCAAATATTAGATTTTTTGACCGTTCTTGAAATTTTTTGATTCTTCTCGAAAACTTCCATCGCAATTCTAAAGCTTTGATTTCAATGGAGAGAACGGTTTTTGGGAAGCTCCTTAAATTAGTGGCTACGCCCAATTATTTTAACCGAAAAAGTTATCGTCCTCGGAAAAGTCATATTTGTAATTTTTTTTGCCGTTTTTGAAACTTCATAAATTTTCTCGAAAACTACCTCCCAATCAGAGATTTTTCGTTCAATATAAATAACAAAATCCCCTGAATAAACAGCGACGTTCACATTTTCTAACAAAGTTTTGGCCCCAGAAAAATCAACGTGTTGATTTCTTGTGCGTTTCTTGAAACTTTTTGATTTCTCGAAAATTACCAAGCTGAATCTGATATCAAGGGTTTAATCGAGGTAACAGGTTGTGGGAAGCCTCATTGCATAAGCGACTACGTCTTAATTTTTTGTACAGAAATGTTAGGTTTTTAGGAAATTTCTAATTTAAAAAAAATTTCACTCTTATTTTTTTACCGAAACAACAGGTTTTGGTAGAGCCCATTTTTCGAAATTATCGATTTCATCCTGCATCAGTATAGAAAAGTCAAAAAAATTATCAAACAGATACCTCCAGCTTTAGCTGGGCCCCTAATTTCAATTTTTTAATAGGGATTGACAATCAGGATAAATAAACACAGCCGGAGGAAACAGATATAAAGTACGATAATCGAATGCGCGAGGATTGCGTTAAACAGACATGGTGATGATGAAGATGATGGTTGTATAGAAACCATGTAAATAAATTGAATTCCATCAGAATCACAAGCAATTTAAGCTACAGTAAAAATAGGTTCAATGAAACTAGCAACTCTGCTTAGGATCAGCCACAGGCATTCGCCCTCTCGATGCTGACCCTAATGTATGGGTGCTACACATAAGTTTTTTTCTGTAATTAGGTGTTCTATATCTGTTTCAGGCTGACGATAGACAGCAACGGGAGCATGCCTTCTGCCATCTCGCTCTCTGATGAGCAGATGAAATTCTACGACCACCTCAGTGACCTCAGAAACAGCAGCCTCATCATCTCATCTGCCTATTCTGTTGCCCAAAACCACACCCACCCATCATCACAACATGCCACTACAGGAATAGATGAAAATTATTCACACATCAGCTATAATTTTTTGTGAACCCTCCCTTAATCGAACAAGGAGCTAATCTTCTATCAAAGGCATGAAGCCTTCAATTTTCAAATAAAATAACCTTTTCAAAGAGTTGCGATCGAAAGTTGATTTTTTGCGCCAGTTTAAAAGTCAAGGGTGGGCGTTGATGTTTTTTTTTAATTCTTAAAGGTTATTCGACCAAGAACAGATGCAGTCAAATAACACCAAATTGGATCCTTTCGAAATATGGTTTTTACCAATCTAGGGTTTTTGAATTTTACCAATCTAGGGTTTTTTCTAAATTTGCTGATAAATTTCAAAATCAGTGTGAATAAATTGAAGGAATCAAAATTATGTCTATTCTTGTTTGTGGCTTAAGATCACAAGAGATCGAATAGGACTACCCTGCCAATCAGGGCACTCAATGAAGTCTACATTGGGGAGTACGTGGCTTCGGGTACTTCCTACTTCGAGATGCAAGTCAACCAGGAACCAATCAACAAACACAAGTCATCAGGTAAAGTTCAAGTTCGCAGTTTGGTAGCGACAGAGAATTTGGTGGCTAAGTTATCCGTGTTGCAGTCGAAAGATTAGTTTTTCGAGGTACACTATAATCAGAATTTATATTCTTAGTTTTTTAGAAAGCTTTTCTAAAAAAAGTTAAGTCCTTTCATAACCCATCTGGAGGCCCTTTACTATAATTTAGTTTAAAAAAAGGTTTCGTGGCAATTTTTTTTTCATTAAAAAAACATTTTGTCCATAAAAAAATTGGGGAATTAAAATGAAGTATTAACGATATGAAACTAATATAATTTTTAAGACACAGCAATCAATTATGCAGACAATTATCGTCATATAAACTGAAATTTGTTCCAAGAAATATTTTCATAGGTTTCCGCACTGTTTTTTCAAGGTTCAGGTTGTGCAAAAGTTTTTAAGTTTTAATTTAATTTTATTGTATTTTAAAGCATTTTTTAATTTATGGAGTTCTTGCATGTCGTTCCATACTAGTAATGATTCCATTAAAAAATATGATTTTTTCTAGTTATGGTATAATTTCGATGTATGAAGACTATTTCTATTCGGATTAAAGGTCTTATTGTGTGCACTGGAACTGGATCTCAGGCTTGGTTCTCCTCTCACAGAAACCTGAGCACAGAACAGGTGTCCAAAGTACTCAAAATTTCCTCTCGCTACCTGAAAAATATTCCACAATCAGAACAGCTGCTCACTTCGTTGGATGAAGCACAGCTGACGGAAATCAGCGAGGCTTATTTGAGGGAGTTTGTTCACATGGATCCCTGCAGTAGCAAAATGATGTTCTCCGTTAAAGACCCGCTTCACAATCAGGTAGCATTTATGACAACACATATTGAGAGACGTTTTCCGCTGGTTTTTTAGTAGATTTCGGTCACTTTGAACAGTTTTTATGGTGTTAATTTATTACCTTGAGTGAGTTTCACTCGCGATTTATGATTGGACATTAAAACGAACCTTAGTGTGATATTATTGGTAGTATACTAAAAGTAATTTTTATCCGGGTTTTGGTGGTAATAGATTCGGATAATTTATGCGGCTGGCTGAAAATTGAGCGATTTGTTTTGCAAACACAAAACGTGCTCATTAATCATAATTTTGGTCTTACATAGCGAAAGGTGACTTCTCAAGTGACATAAAATGAAATGCTTCCGAAAGGGCAGAAAGAAAGTTGTCGTGAGAACTAATGTTTTTTTCTATCTGGGTGGAAAACTGGCGAACAGGTTAATTAATTAATTGCTTCCAGACAAATGATTGTGAATTTTCCTGGAAAAATTGATCGCAGGAGAACTATTTAGTAACAGTAGTTGAGAAGATTTCTGATTACTACACGGGCGTAGCGTAGTGTGATAGAAAGATGCAACTTTTTTCCAAACGCAACATTTTTAAATTGATGAATTGAAATGAAAAAAGCTTTATATTTCATTCAACAGATTTATAATAAAAATACCGTTTCAGTAAACTGCGCGAGGGATTTGTAATTCATAATTTATACGCAATTTGGTTTTATACATTCTAATTTATTACATGCAAAGTTAGTGTCGTTCGTTGCCTTTAGTTCTTTACATTCCCAAATTTTTTCATGCAAACTTTGCTTTTCGTGCATTCTTAAGCTCCTGAATCTTTGCTGCTTTCGCGCTCGTGTTTGCGTAGTTGCAGTTTTGCCTATGTGTTGTGCGTTAGATGTTATGTCGGGGACCGGCCTACTTGCATGTGTGTCGCTTAGCATGCGGCTATTAGTGCAATTAGAATTGAGTTTTTTTTCTCATATTTGCAACTCAAACTGATGCATGCCGCATCAAAGTGAGTACTTACTTAATTGCGCATGCTAAGAGGCACACCAGCAAGTCGCTACACCCCCAAAATGTCACTGAACAAATGAATTGACATGTTCTTGTTTGCGATTTGCAGTCACGAACTAGACTTTTCCATATAACAATTTTTATTACAATTGTGAAAGAATTAGTCAGTTTTGTAAGGTTAAATTCGAAAACAATTTTTAAGCATGTATGCTTTTTTTCATTATTTTAGAAATTTGTTAGATCTACTTAACAATCTCCCCCCCCCCCCCCCCCCCCCCCCTATGGTACTACTTCAGAATCTTCACGCCTAAATAAATACAGTAAATTAGCACTGAGCTTTCTAATTGAAAATTATAATTTTGCTGCATTCTGATTGATCGAAAAATCGACCATTTTGATCTACTTAACAATTCCCCCTTTCTTGTAAGGGGTGGAGATTGTAGGTTAGATCCAATTTGTTTTAAATGTTGGTTCAACTTATTGCTTTTAATTTCTTTTTTTTTTTTCACGCAGTCTCAGGCGGTCATCTAATTTCCTGTTTCCGCCAGTCTCTCATCGGTTTAGGCGCCTCAAATTGTGCATTTATGCGAAAATAATGAAGTATCAATAAAGGCAGTGATTACACTTGTATAGGTATTTCGATTTTTTTTCAACTTTGGTCATTTCATTTTTAACAAAGAAGGCGAATTCGAACGACTTCTAGTTTTTAAAGTGGATTTCAATTTATAATTTCCCAGGGGAAAAAGTTACCACTAAACTGTTGGCTGGAATTTTTGTTTGTGTATATGCAAGATTTACCAGCGGGAAAATACCACTAAACTGTTGGCTGGGTTTTTTTATTCGTGTATATGCTAGAGATCTGCGAATCTTTAGTATCGAAATTTTTTGTAGCTCAATTTTTTATGACTGATTGCTTCGGCTCAACGGTCTTTTACCCCAGTTTTGTCGGCTTAGTTATCGATTCATAAATTTTGTTTCAATGCTTAATTACTGCGTAAAGTTGTCTTTCTCGGCATGTTTTCTTCAAAATGAAATTCATTATAAACAAACGTATGAAATTTTTGATAGTCCTAGTTTTCGATATTTTTCCGAACTATTTTTTCGACGAAGTTGTTTTTGTCGTATTAAGAGTAATGAACGTAATGAGTACTCTTATACAGGTCTTGCTGATTTTTTTTTTGTTTTTTTTCAGGAAAATGTCTTAAAACTTGTTCACGCTCAGTTTTGATTTTTCGTGGTTTGACTTGTGGTTTCTTTTAAGTTTAGTGCATTTCCGTTGTTAAAAGGAAGGCAAACTCGACTATCGAACAGCAAAAGTGTTAAAGTCACGAAAAACGTGATCCATTTCTGATTTCGAAAATGGAAATTAATTATCAGATTTCCCAGCGAAATAAAAGTTTTGCGTATTGATCCAGTTTTCTCAAATTGGGTTAATTTTAGCTAAAAAGTGTCTATCATAAATTGTTCTACAAATTCAAAGGGCTTTAGGGCATCTATTTTTTTCTTCGAAATTCAAAAGTTGAAGGCTCTTGAAAAAACAAGTCAGTTTTTTTTCAGTTTCCTTGCGTTCATTACTTTTCCAACTTTTAGTTGGCCATATTTTTTTATTCTGCCAACCTCACATGCGTTGTTTGTGAAATATTGGAAATGGTGCGAAGATTCGCTTGTGTTACTACTTTTTTCGAAAGTTTTTTAATTGCAACTACTTCAAGGAGTTAAGGCCATTGGTGGGAAATTTTCCATTTTCATGACATTTGGGATTTTGAGCGGTACTCACAGAGAAAGATGACATTTTGTTTTCAATTGATTGGTGTGCTGTTATTGATTTTTTAACCAATGCTTCCACTGATCACAATTCAGGTGTTCCGCAGACCCCTGGGTTCCCTCTCGCATCCATTCCGAGAACAAGGAGTGGCAGACACCCTCAACGTCCATTCTAGACTGTGGGATGGCTGCGTGATTCTAGACGGCAACTGGGCCTACGGATTCGACACGGGTGCCTGGATATCCCTCGAAATACTGGACGAAGATGCTCTGAAAACTGTGCAATTGATCGACTGATAATAATTGTAAAAAACGAGTCTTACGAACGAGAAGAGGATCGGAAAGTAGCTTATCCAAAATTGATGTGCAATTGATCTAAGGTTGAAAATGACTTTTTTGATTGAACTTAATTTGCTCATGAGTTTTTTCATTTACAAATGATTTCAGATATGAATTGATTCTCAAGCAGTATGCCCTGTTCAGTTTTATAATTAGTGCCAAATTGTTGCCAAAATCCTTTCCGGTCAACCAATCTGAACAAAAACTGCTCTTCGTGAAACCTTTTTTAAATCATTTCAGCACGCAGAAACCATTTTAGAAAATCTAATTTTCCGAAAATACCATCTTTTTCCAATTAAGCTTCTCAAGCAGTCACCGATTTTGTCGACAATTTGGCATTAAATATAATTAGTACATAATGGCGCAATATTGATCCTGAATTGCTATTTGGTGGTCAATTTTTGAACTTTAGTTTGTTTCGTTTGTTCACTTCAACTTCAGTTAAGCTGAGTTGAATAGAAACTGAAACTGCTTTAGCGATTAAGTCTGCTTTGTTTGAAAGTAGTTTCCATAATGATAATACGTAAGCTGTAAATATTATTCATGTTAGTTATATTTTGTCACTGTGAAATAACTACAAAAATAACTACTGTGAAATTTGGCAAACAAAGAATGATTTTATCTTTTTTTTTGCTTAAGTTTAGATAAGTCCTTTGAAACTTGAGACATTGGCTATGTGCTTTTTCTGGACATAGTTTTGATTCCGACCCATTCGCGAAGTGTGAAGGAACTGTGGCCTAGGCTGATTTTTTCAACGGGTTTTCTGATGCCTCCAGCGACGCTGTTCAAGGATGTTAAAGCCCTTTTAATCTTGGTTTGGATTGCGGGGAGATTTTTGAGAAAAACGAAGAGAAAGAGGTCTAAGCAGTGCTGGAAGAATATATTCTTAAACTTCCGCCGTTTGTTGAAGAAGTGACAATGAGTCAAATAAATGTTTTATTTTATGCACTGGGTTGTCCAGAGATTGTTTTGCTTCATGTAGAATTTGTTTATCCATATTCATGCTGAAAATTTCTCGCAGTTTCATTAATGTTAACACAACGGGATTTAGCGGGCGTAGTGCAATAGTACGAGTTTTGTTTTTCAACTTATTTCGCACATATTGGTGCCAATTTTGGGGCACCCTTACAGTTTTTGATAGCGTGAGCTTTGACATTCGATTAGTAATAATAAGTTGAACCGATAAAAAGCTACAGTTCATAGTTGGTCGATATTCCTTTTACCAAAAACTATTCGAGACCAATAAGATGGCAGTCGGAACATTCAGTGCTTCGCCCTGATACGAGCTGTCTTGTTTCATTTAATTTCCCATTATTTTAGAAATAGCGAAGAAATTGTTGCGGCTGTGATTTGCGCTGCAAAGTAAATGATTATACCAATTATGAAACCTTATAAATATTTTGTCTTGAACTTAAAACCAAAATACGCCTATTTCAAATACGAATTCAATTTCCTTCCCAATGAGCTTCAGTTTTGCTCATTGGTTAATCTGCAGTCAAGCCTGTCAAATTTAGCAGTCTATTTCAGCTACCATACCATATATGTTAAATCGCAACTGGTCAGAATAGATAGTGTGTTGGAAAGAAATACCGTGCAAACAAGCCAAAGTAGTATAAAATGTGCGTACAGCATGGTGTTGTATTCGTGCTTGCAAAGAACTCAGCTAAACAAGCGATAAGTTGGCCAAATATCTGCAAAAGCTTGAAAATAGTTTTACATGCAGACCAACTGAAATTAAACCATGCGTAAAAAGCCGTTGTTTGCATGATCAACTATATGACCTCAGAATTGCAAATTGTTATGGAAAAAACTTCGACCCAAATGCTCTTTTCTGAGCAGATAATTTGACGCTTCATTATCGTTTTTCATATCCAAAAGTGCCTAGCTCTTGGGATCAAGTTACTTCGGTGGTAAAACTAAAGAAAAAAAGATGGCGTTACACAAAACGAAGTTTCTAAAGTCATAAAAACTAAGAATTTAGAATTAATATTTTGATTTAATCAAGTATTTAGTGAATGCTAGCAGTGTTTTTGTTTCAGTTCGATAAGCAAGGGTAATGCAATTAGGTACTAGCTTTTTTCACAAAATATTTTGGTTCACAGAATGGTTAAAATAAGAAATGGTAATTTTACTCATGCATGTATATATAGCTCGTGCATGCCTGCTATGTAGGTAGTGTATGCAAGATCTTGTAATGCGATTTTTTGCGTTCATTTTCTGCTTATTGGGTATCAGCTTTAGTTCTGTCTGCTTACTTGCCGATTTTTTTCTCAGTTCTGGCCATATCATATGCTGTAGCTCTGGCAAGTTAGTTTGAAAAGCTCGAATCAAATTCTCCAACACTCGAGATAAAAAGTTCTAATTTTTCTTTTTTTGTTTTTTCAATGAAGGTTGGAGAGTTTGATTTTAATTTTTGAAATTAATTTGCCAGAGCAAAATCATATGATATAGCCAAAAATTAGAAGCAAACAAATTGGCAACTAAGCCGACAGAACTAAAACTGACACCCATTAAGCAGAAAATCAACCAAAAACTTTTGGTAACGCCGAAAAAATCGCATTACAAGATCTTGCATACACTACCTACATAGCCAGCATGCACGAGCTATATATACATAGTGCATGACTAAAATTACCATTTCTTATTTTAACTATTCTGTGAACAAAGTTAATTTGTGAAAAAAAACTAGTTCCTAGTTGCATTACCCTTGCTTATCGAAATAAATGGTGAAACAAAAACTGCTCTTTTTATTCACTAAATAATTGCTCTAAATTGCATGGGCAAGCTTTATTTTTTATTCTGGTTCCTCCCAAGAAAAAGCACACTTTTTTTATTTAAATCACTCAATTCTAAACTTCTAATTGTTAAACACCTTCCCAAATTTCGTTTTGTGTCACGTAATCTTTTTCTTTCAAACTTTATCACCGCACGCACATAACTTGATCCCTAGAGAAACAGCATTTTAGACATGATAATGATTTTTTTCAAGAGATTTTGCATTGATTTAAGTGCTTCCCAGTTTTTGAAAACGATGAAATTGAGGCGTTGAAATACAAATTTGTAAGTTTTATATGATATCAAAAGTAACAAAAAAGCTCTTTGATAAGTTCTGCTCAAAGTTTTGAGATTTTGTTTCGAAATGTCAACTTTTGTTTTTTTCCACTGTTTTTCCCGAGAATCAGATTGTTGCTTTCTCATCGTGTATAAATTTTACGTTTTTAAGTTGAAGTTTTTGCAGCGTTATTTTATTTCATAGTCTTTCTTTTGTTTTTATAGGCCTAGATATAGGTCAAAAACTCAAAATTTTTTATTTTTATTTTTGACTTGTTAATTTTTGTCTTCAAAGGCACTGGTTTAGTTTAAATTTTTCGACAAGAGAAAAAACTGCTATTTCGCTCTTTCAGTTGGGCAAAATGAACTACATAACAGAACCTTCTCCCCTTGTGGCACCTTCTCCCCTTGTCTCCCCATAGGAAAAGGGGGCTGCATTACAAGATAAATTTTCCTATTTTGAATTAGTTAATTATAGGATTGGCAGTTTTTGCTAGGTGCCATAAGGATGACTAGTTAATAAAATCCGGTAGCTGTGTAGATATGGGGCACTATCTTTGGTAACGAATAGCTTATCAAACAAAATTGAATGCAAATCCAATCACAGGTAGAATTTTTTTTTTTCATTTTCAGTCAAAACGGTTTCGTTTAAACCAATACCACCATGATAAAGCAAAAATAAAAAATGGAAGATACAGATTTTTATTTAAAAGAGCAGTCTTGTAAAATTGTGTCTAAAAACTTGCTGTTAAGCTTTTATTATTTAAATCACTCAATTCTAAACTTCTAATTGTTAAACACCGTCCCAAATTTCGTTTTGTGTCACGTAATCTTTTTCTTTCAAGTTTTATCACCGCACGCACATAACTTGATCCCAAGAGAAACGGCATTTTAGACATGATAATGGTTTTTTTCAAGAGATATTTTGCATTGATTTAAGTGCTTCCCAGCTTTTAAAAACGATGAAATTGAGGCGTTGAAATACAAATTAGTAAGTTTTATATGATATCAAAAGTAACAAAAAAGCTCTTTGATAAGTTCTGCTCAAAATTTTGAGATTTTGTTTCGAAATGTCACATTTTGTTGTTTTCTTCCACTTTTTTTCTCGAGAATCAGATTGTTGCTTTCTCATCGTGTATAAATTTTTACGTTTCTAAGTTGAAGTTTTTGCAGCGTTATTTTATTTCATAGTCTCTCATTAGTTTTTAAGGCCTAGATTCAATTCAAAGTAATGGCACAATGCTTTTTTTGAATTATTCCTAATAAAATGTCAAAAATTCTCAAAATTTTTTATTTTTATTTTTGACTTGTTAATTTTTGTCTTCAAAGGCACTGGGTTAGTTTAAGTTTTTCGACAAGAGAAAAAACTGCTATTTCGCTCTTTCAGTTGGGCAGAATGAACTACTTAACAGGAACTTCTCCCCTTGTGGCACCTTCTCCCCTTGTCTCCCCATAGGAAAAGGGGGCTGCATTACAAGATAAATTTTCGAAATTTGAATTAGTTAATTATAGGATTGGCAGTTTTTGCTAGGTGCCATAAGGAGGACTAGTTAATAAAATCCGGTAGCTGTGTAGATATGGGGCACTATTTTCTGTAACGAATAGCTTATCAAACAAGATCGAATACAAATCCAATCACGGGTAGAGTTTGTTTTTTTCATTTTCAGTCAAAACGGTTTCATTTTAACCAATACCACCATGATAAAGCAAAAATAAAACGGTACAGATTTTTATTTAAAAGAGCAGTCTTGTAAAATTGTGTCTAAAAACTCGCTGTTAAGCTTAGCTTTTTTTATCAAAATTTTTCTTCCCATTTTCAGCACTTCAATACCAAATCCACGTCAGTGGCGTAGAGGAGGCAAACAAGCAACTTTGTTTACCTTTTTTCTTTTGTATTCTTGACGTTCTACCAGAATTTTTTTTTAAAAACAGTAGATTTGTTTGGCATCCTGACATGCATTATATTCAAATTCTAACCAGAAATTTTCCGAACAAAACACTTTAAACAACATTTTGTCCATGGAAAATACACTCTTCCCATTATACACACATTGGTAATTTAGTAGCATGTGTCTAACAGTTTTTGGTGGCCAGTTAATGATTAATGTGAGAGCACATAGTGGAGATGGTAGCACGTAAGGCTCGAACTCAGATCGGCGATTCAGTGCCGTCAGATTGTAAGGTTTTTCTGTTGAAACCTTTTTTTGGGCATTTTAATAAATTATTTTTTTTATGTTGCCGTTGGAGCTACCTTTTGCAGTTTTCGTGCTTGTGTTTGCAAAATTTAGCTTTGCCTCTGGGTCAAAAGAAATGAGCATTTATTTTAAGCGGAATATTTAATCGATGATAATCTTTTTCCTGTGTGAAAGAAGAGATGAACTACACATAGCCAAGTAGTTTTTTAATGGCGCTAAGCAATCAGAGTTTGAGGTATTTAAACAGAGGAATTATGTTTCTTGAGAGGGTCGAAAATCTTTTTCGCAATAGTAAATTGCCAATCCAATTGAATATGTTACCTAACTTAATATTGCAAAATATAGTCAAAGAATGAGGAATTGAGGTGATACCGAAGGTGACAGACACACCGTTGGCTGGTACCTGCAGGTATTTAATAAGCACCGATAGAGTGAAAAATGATTGACATGTGAACTAATTTACTAAATGATGACGAATTGAAACAGATTGAAATAGCACTATATGACATTTCCTCTCTTGTAAAAAAATTTGAAAAATTGTAAAAACTGAATGACTAAAAACTGCACATATGTATATTGATTGATGATAATTTTAAAGTACTCAAAAAGTACAAAATTGACACTGCTGCATCTAGAGTTTTAACAACATAAACACCGCCGATGGCGATGAACAAATTGAGTTTTCGGAAGACCTTTGAACAGTGCAACCAGCCCTCTCCCTGGACTTCATGAAAATTTTGAACAAGTTTTAAGTTTTTCGGTTTTCTCGGTACTTCTTACTATTTCTTTCCTTGGTCGGTTGGTTTTGTTATCTGATCTATCATCGCCCCCATCTTTGTGATCGCCATTCTTTTTGGCCCGCTTCTCCGAGACGTCGTTGTTTCTCCGCTATCCTTAGAGTCCTGGCTGTTATACGACACTAGTCGCTGTTTTCTTTCACTTTTCTTCTCTGTCGTAGTATCGTCCACCTTTTTTTTCTCTCGTTTCGCTTCATTTGCCTCCTTTTCCGCAACTACGTTTTCCTCCGGTTCCACTAAATCCGTTGGCGTTTGTAAATCCGTTGGCGTTGCTGGCACTGCTGGCAGGGAAACCCCCGGAACAGTTTCGGGTTCTGCCCTCTGCAATGTGGCCGATGCCACTGCTGCCCATTGCTCCTCCGGTTCAGGTGGTTCTCCCTCCGATTCTGGCAGATACGTATGCCTGCTGCCCCCCTTTCGACTGATGGACAGTGGTACGTTTTCACTATCGTTCTCTTATTCCGACTCGCTAATCCGCTTATCGGTTGGAATCGGCGGCTCGTGGCAGACTGACTCAGGATTTCTCGGTTTTGTAATCTTGCTATTGACTTTCGCTTTCCTTTTCTTTAGCTCCTTCTGTTTAACAACTTTAGGTGTAGGCGGCTGAGGAAGAATGACAGGGACCTTCTTGGCTGTTTTCTTGGACAAAGCCACTGCTAATTTCCTAAGAACAACGCCCTTGCTTAGAGTTATTGTGTGATTGCTTGTTGATTTCACCGTAGAGGTTAATTTCCTATACCATTGGAGATTCCGATCTCCCGTGCGCTGGTACAACTGGCCTGACAGGCCTGGTTTCGGGTTCACCGTGTCCGATTTGCGAACCAGAGGTTCTTCCTGTTGGTGCAACTGCTTCTCCTCAGTGAGCTTCCTAGGGTGGTTTCTGTTCTTGATGTCGCAGAACAAGTCCGAACGAACACCCCAATTATTGTCTGCCGGGTGTGGTAGGTCCTGCACCGTGGGATCGTTATTATCTAAACATGACGATTTCTCTCTTAGTGCTCTTCGCCAATTCAAATGCTGAAGCGAAGGTTTTTTCGTGAGACTTCTTAAGACAGTATTAGATTCCCGCCCATGATGAGCTGCAAATAATTTGCAATTTAGTCGTGGCGTTAACTGAAAACCGAAGAGCCCCAATTGCTCGCTCCAACATATTTCCCAATGCCTCAGGATTTTACTCCTTCGCGTACGTGAGAATCGAATTTTTCAAGCTTCCTATCGTTCTCTCCACACATCCCGTAGAGCGATGGTCATTTAGTGGTGATTTTATGATTTCGATTCCTTTCGTGTTACAAAACCGTTTAATTTGATTAGACATGAAATTTGTTGCCTGATCTATTTGAATCCTCCGGGGCACATCGTGGGTCACGATATAAGTTTTCAAAAATTTCAATATTTTATCAGATTTATTATTTGCACACACCATAGCCGATGGCTAACAAAAGGACAGGTTCACTGCTACAATGAAATTTTTTCTCGACTCTTTCAGATAATTAATGGGACTAAGGTTCTACAATTTTCCCCATATACTGTTTTGATGTTAAGTTTTGAGGTCCTTACGCGACTCTGTACACTCCGTACAATTTTCGGCCATAGATGCTATGAAACTGTAGATGTAGGGGTACCAAATGTCCGTGGCGGCCTGGAACATGTTCGATTTCCCATGGCGATAGTAGTTTATGCGATTGTTGATAGCGGTAGTCAGAGAGTTTGGAATCACAAGTTTGTCGTCCATCCACACAACATTTTCACGTACATACATGTCGTTTATGAACTGAGCTTAATAACGATTCATAGCATAAGTCTTGGCATAGATGTTTGGGTCCTTTTCTTTGATCATCTCTCGTATCGCGGCAAGTTGTTGATCAGTTTGATAATTAGATTCGATAAATTGTAAGTTAAGAAGTTCTGGTAACGAAGTAAGTTTACTAACCATTTATATCCCCGCGGTACAATGGACATTACTAAGTTATTAGGATCAACCGATGGAATTGTTTCACCGGCATACGCCGAAGGTAATGCAAGGACTGTGTTAGTTTTAATTTATCTAGATTCTTTTGTTAGTGCTTCTAACTTAGATGTTGTTGATATGGGTATTTCTTCAATTTCGTCGCTGCTACTGTGTAAGTTAGGGTGTCGTTTTAAAAGTTACTGTAGTCTCTGAAAACTTCTATCCATGGTTTTTTCAATGTGGTTTGAATTTGTACAACTTGATTTCAAATTAATAAAAGCCCCAACTAAATTTTCATCCAATTTAGTTGGCGGCGGAACATTCCTCGTGTTCGTTTCTTATTGGCTAATCAGTTCTCGCATGATGCGACGCCCTCTGCTGGCGAATTGCGTGACGAAAATTTGTATAGCCAATCCGCTTCATTTAATTGCTTTTGATTTGACGCAATTACCGGTCCCACGGTGGAACTATTTTGATCATATCCCAAGGCGATACGTTTTGATCTAATTTTAGCTACTGTAAACATACTATCGTATACGCTGACCGGCACCGCGGCGTCATTTGGATTACGACATAAGTAATCCGCCAAACCAATTTTCGCCCCCGGCTTATGCTCTACTTCAAATTGAAAAGGGATCAAACGATCTAACCATCTTGTAAGCCGATTAAACGTCGTCTTGTTTTTCTTTTTGTTTCTGTTCAAAAGAGAGAATAAAACCTTATGATCTGTAATCACGTAGAATTTCCTGCCCAGCACATAGTTTTGGAAATAATTTGCCCCCCAGACCATCGCTAACATATCAAGTTCATTTGTCGAATACTTGTTTTCTGCCTTGAAAATAAAATCTCTCCCGGCCTTCGTTCACTTATAGTTTGTCCAACGGTATCCAATAAAACTTCAATATTCGGCATTTAATGTTTTTTTTGTGGACTTGTTTGTTCAATTCCCTAGATTCCAGTTCTAATTTAACTGACCCATCTTTCTTTACGGTAATAACGATTGGCGAGACGAAGTATTTATCCGAACATTCACTCAATTTTTCAATATGACCCTGTTTCAGTAATTTCGCAATCTCCATATCCACCTTTTCCTGCAAAAAAATCCGCCTGCACTTTATAGTTCTTAATTTTCTCTGCTCCATTAAAAAGATTCGCAAATTGCTTACTGAATTATTACTGCCACGGGCTTAGCTGTGTCGCCATTCATTACTCAAAGCAGCTTCAGTGGGTTATTTCCATAATCGCCAGATTCAGTGTCCTTCTGTGATAAACTCTCCAACGTTACGTTCGAGATCCGCTATCAATCCACACTCGTGTAGCCTTTCCGTTAATTTTCACTGATAGTTGTGCTCCCGCCACCTTGAGCTCTGTAGCCTCCTTGGATCGCATGGCCATTACCATATGATCGCCCGAACTATCTGAATCCCACGAGCGCGACTGTGCTGACACCGCCGGTTGATCTACCCAGCCAACCGAACTTCCGTGTTCAAGCGAACCATCCTCCGCTGCATCAGTATATTCCAAAAGTTCCCCGTCTTGTTCCTGAATCCTGTTTACTCCCCCTCGTTCCCTGCTAGTTGGATGCTTGCTTCTACACGTTCTCTCATAGTGTCCAATTTTCTTGCAATGGTTATACGTAACATTCTTCGCTTGGCATTTGCTCATGTAATCCGGGGTAAATCCCGGTTGGTCGCAATTATAACACTTCCTGCTCGTCTGATTAAATCCTCCTCCTCTTGCAAATCCGCGTCCAGAATACGATCCCTTTTCTCATTGACGCGAGTTCCTGTATCCCCCTCTGATAATTCCGACCGGTTTCTGCTTGATTTGAATGCTACCTCCCGATGGTGTCGACAATATTCCGTCTCCGGTTGTTGTAGAAACGTAAGAAATTGCGTACTTATCGCCTCGCTCGTATGACAAAGCGTTTTTGTATACTTCTTTTGGAGTCTTCGTTGATCTACAGAGTTCATTCTGCGCTTCCCGATTGTTCATTTTTACTATGAAAACGTCTCTTAATATCCGATCCTCCAGCGTGCCAAAAATGCACCTTGACGCCAATCCGCTGAGTACCGAGTGAAATTGTTCAAGTGACTGGTTGATTTGCTGTTTACGCGATAGTAGCTGGAACGTTTCATATGTTTCATTCCGCTCCTTTTAAAATCTCGCCTCCAGTGCGTCCACTACCCGAGGATAGCCTGTTGCCCCAAGATCCATGTGCGGCCGTATTTTATGAAATTCCTCCTGTCCTTTCTCCCCCAGGCACAAGTATAGATTGGCGAGTAGTGTTTGCTCGCAGGTTAATCGGTTCTTGCCATCCACGTTCTCTGGCAACGCTGTAATCTGAGTCGCCGTAAGTGACCCATCGAAGTAGAAGTTTTTTCGGGTTGATTCCGTGTTTGACAACCATTTCCCATTGGAAACGTGTGTATCAAAATTCCCACAGCATAGGCGGCTCACTGCATTTTGTTGGCCAGATGCCCATTGAGTTCTTCCCCCCACTTGGACATGTTGGCTACGCCACTTGAAAAATCCTTTGCGCAATAGTTAATTCCGAATCCAATTGAATACGTTACCTAACTTAATCTTGCAAAGTATAGTAAATGAGTGAGGAAAAGAGGTCACACCGAAGGTGACAGACACACCGTTGGCTGGTACCTGCTGGTATTTAATTAGCACCGATAGAGTGACAGATAATTGACATGTGAAGTGGTTGACGAATTAAACGGATTGAAATAGCACTATATGACAAGAGGAATCAGAATCAGAACAAATGAAGCTTCCCTTTACAACTTTAAGCAACTAATTAGCAAATGCTAACAGCGTCATTTGTTTCCCAGTTTTTTGTGGAGTCTTTTCTAATATTTAGACCAGCAATTGACTTTATTCAACAATATATGTATGTTATTTCTTGAGTGTATAAAAAAGTCCATCGATATGACAACAACAACTCTACTTGACTAGGGAAGGTTTTATTTTCATTTGGGCAAGATAACGTACACAAAAACAGTTCAATTTGAAATGACTGGATCTAGTTTAGTCTCTGATTGATAGTTGTGAAGAAATCTATGGCCTTAAATTTATTCATTGTGTTGGGGCACTAAAATTTTTCCTGGTGAGTTTTTCAAACACGATCTTTTCCGATTCCTCTTGGAAGCTTAATTTTTTATTCTAAATATACTTAAAAGATATTTTGAGCAAATGAAATTTAAGTTCTTAGTAAAGCCCTCCAAGTTGCCACAGGAACTATGATTGTGAAAACTTTAGAAAAAAATGTTTTTCGTCTTTAAAAATGTCCAACGATTTTTATCCCAGATCAGTCAAACTGTTTCTCGAGCTCTGCTACCCACAAAGTTATTGTGAGTTAGAAGTTCCGCTGAATATTATCTTTTATGAGTTTTGGCAGAGTTCGATAAAGAAGAAGGACTAATCGTTCAAAAACGGATGCAATTAAGAATAGCCAGTTGCTGTGGAAGTAGCACATAGTATGTCCAACCACAAGCAAAAATGAGTATTTATTTAATTACTGTTGTTTTTGTGAAATTTTGTGAATCACTCCGTTGTCAAAATTTCACAAAAACAACAGTAATTGAAAAAATACTCATTTGTCATGCTTTTTGATCTACTTTTTTTGTTCACTGGTAGGTTGCACCGTTTTGGTGGCATTTCGTACAGCGGCCTCTGGTGCCAGTAAAAATGTTTCAGTACAATGCCAAACACAAGACTGGCAAAGAGAGCAGCGCAACATTGAAAAAGCAACAACTCTATCTGATGACAAGCGAAGTCGTAAAATAAATGTATCACCACTTTTGCGAGATTCTTTAGACTTTATAATATTTGCGAGACTCTTATACTTCTTTCCGTGTGTATACGATACTTTTTTTTTGTCTGGGATTGCGGAAAATTGGTTGCTGCGAAGCAGGAAACCTAACATGAACACTCACTCGGTTTTAAAGGGGAGGAGCGCTTTCTGTGTTCGCAACGTGTTTTTCACAACATTAGCAAGTTTTTTTCGAGCATGATGCGAATAGGCTTGGCAAATAACCGAGCCATTAAACGAGCCGAATTTTCATTGTAAATTTCTCTGCAATATCTAAAACTGTCTACTCAGAGATATTTGTCTCAGGTCTAGAAAAGACTACCTGCATAAATTATCATCCCGTTTTGTAAATTTTGAATCAAACAAAAAAGGATTACGAGCAACGTTTTTTGCATTAAGATAATTAAACAACGGTGATCCGGCGTGTTGAACGCAAAAAATATCTAGCAAATTAATTACGACTTTTCATTAGCTCAAAACTCAGCATCATTTAAGTAGATTTGAAATAAAAAGCTCCAACTTCTAAATTGACAATTTTAACCAGCCATTCACCCGAACTAAAAAGGGATAGTGATCAACTAAAAAAAAACTTGTACACTGTACTATAACTGATAGAGCACAATATTTCTACTTGCAATCATAACTTCTGTTTCTTTTTTAGTTTTTAATCCAATGATGATCAGGCTTGGTTAACGAAAAATTAAATATTTAGGTGAAGCACAATTTATTATTTTTTCATAACAAAACATCGATTATTACCCCGGTTGACCTCCATAGACCAAAATTGCTAGTCAAACAATGGCATAAACCAAGTCTATGAAAAAATACGGATCATACAAATTTCATACATTTTTCTAAAATGGTGTCATCAAAATTTCAAAAAACTTTTTTCTTGTTTTGGCATAAAAGTCGGTGTCTCTTACTAAATATAGAAGAAAAACTTGTGAGGAAAATGTATGACTAGGATTCTTTTGATGGCGATAATTTTGAAATTGCCCCAAAAATTTTGTTGTTTATTCAACCGCAAATCGAATTTTGTATTCAAACAAACCTTTTCCAAAAAAAAATTTTTTGCATGCAAAAACGTAGTCCTAGATACACAAAAATTAGATTTTTTTTCCGTTTCTCTAGATAAATTTTTTCAAAAACGCTAAGCACTTCTATTTCTTTTGTATGACATGTTTATGTTTGCCTTGATCATTGTCTGCTATTTTAAAAACTCAAAAGAACTTAAAAAAGAATCATCCTTAAAAGTATTTGACAAAATGTAAAAATTTGATGGTTTTATTATAACTTTGCGTAATAAAACTCCTATAGAATTCAAGTCGTCTCCAGTACATTGTTAATGCAAGACAATGAAACCTTTGATGACTTTAGTTTGGAGTAAACTATGGTTTTTGTCACTTGTGTTCGGTCACAAACACATCCCATAACTTTTGAGAAACTAAAAGTTACAAAAAATCAAACTTTTTGGTTTATGAAAAAATGCTAGTCTTACAAAACACATATATGAAAACTCACTAATCATAGACCTTTCATGCAATTTTCTGTACTTATGGATTTGCATGAAAAGTGTACGATTAGCTTTTTTCATATATGAAAATTGTATAATTAGCAGTTTTGGTCAACCCGGGAAACCTTTGCAAAAAGTTTAATCATTGAAACTTCAAAATTAAAAAGTAACAAGACTGCTCGTATCAAGGCGACGCCCTGAATGTTCCGACTGCTTTTTAAGGTCTATGGAGCAGTAATAACATGAACAATTTAAATGTAATACAAATGAAAACATTTTTTTAACTTGAGATTTTTGTGAAAATCATCCACCAACACGCCATATGAAGTACAAAGTGATAGATATCGCTATTAGTAACAAATCATATACTTCAAAAGGCTATGGCGCTAATTTTCCTAAATTGGCCAAAATGCAAATCTTTAAACCTTCATAGTTTTACGAAAAATGATCACAAGTGAAATATCTTTTCAAATTTAAGCTCAAAACAACAAAAGTTTTTGAATGATATAAAAAAATTCTGTCAAAAGTTCTAAGTTAAAAAGTCGAAACCTGTCTGAAGAAAAAAAAAACCCGAGCACAAAATTTCTGTTACTTTCGTCGGAACAATTAGCCTCCACTTGATAAGTAGTTGTATCCTCTACGGCTAAGGCATAATAAGGACATCTGCGTAATTGTGTGGCCGGTACGGGGATACAGTGATGAACCCTTCAACTGATATTCTTTTGGACCACCTCTATTGTTTCTAAAGAATAACGTGTTTGTTTTAATGTAATTTTGATTAGTCCTTAAATTAAGTTTATCTAGACATTTTTTTCAAGTTCAATGCTGTCTTTTTTCAATTTTCAATTGTTTCAGATCCATATGTTATTAGTTAGCTGGAAGTTTCTAGATGGATCTCGAGTTTGTTGCAGTAATCGAATGCGCGTTGTTTTTTTTCCTCATTTAAATGCCGCTTAACTAAAGCAATGTTATAAACTTATGGTCGTCAACATGAGCGTATGAGTTTCTTTTACTTCAGTTTTATCCTTTTAATTTTTCAAATTACTTTATAATCAAAACAGCTTGATTGTTTTCTCCTCTTCTCTTTATGCCATTAAGTGTGTTTATACAATTAGTAGTGCAGTGGTAAAACATTTAACCAAAAATCACAGGCGTCAGTTCGAGGCCGATATGATGCCGTTCAAAATTGTGGTTTGTCTTTGAAATTTCATCAATTTGTTGGAACATCAAAATTTTGACTGAATTGGTTCGAAGTGACCTGCAAATGAATGAAATAAAAGCTGCGTCTAAGGCAATTTCCCATCCCCGCAGGGAAATGAGCGGAGTAGCTCTACAGGGAACCTCCTATTGGTTATCATTTCTGCGACCCTTTCCATCTCTAGGTTATTTGGTTTTTTTTCGTTCTCTTCTATGTGAAGGTTGGCCTTAGAGGGCAACGTGAGTAGCGGCTGAGCAAAAAGTCCAAACGGTCACAGTTAAGATCCAGGATCACTCAAGTGAGTTATATATTGGTTACTGTACTCATAGAGTAATTTCAGATAAGGTACACCGTCTGCCCGTCACGCTATCTTATTTTCGGCGGGATAGATTCGTGCAACTTCTTAGTCTAATACCGATCTTAATCTCATCGAATCCAATTGAATATGTTACCTAACTTAATTTTGCAAAGTATAGTAAAAGAGTGAGGAATAGAGGTCACACCGAAGGTGAGAGACACACCGTTGGCTGGTACCTGCTGGTATTTAATTAGCACCGATATAGTGACAGATGATTGAAATGTGAACTGGTTTACAAAATGATGACAAAATGAAATTGATTGAAATTGCACTATATGACAAGCGGAATCAGAATCAGAACAAATGAAGCTTCCTTTTACAACTTTAAGCAACTAATTAGTAAATGCAAACAGCGTCATTTGTTTCCCAGTTTTTTATGGAGTCTTTTCTCATTTTTAGACCTGCAATTGACTTTATTCAACAATATATGTATGCTATTACTTGAGTGTAAAAAAAAGTCCATCGATATGACATCAACGCTAATTGACTAGGGAAGGTTTTATTTTCATTTGGGCAAGATAACGTACACAAAAACAGTTCAATTTGAAATGACTCGATCTAGTTTAGTCTCTGATTGCTAGTTGTAAAGAAATCTATGGCACTAAATTACTTCATTGTGTTGGGGCACTAAAACTTTTCCTGGTGAGTTTTTCAAACACGATTTTTTCCGATTCCTCTTGGAAGCTTAATTTTTTATTCTAAATCTACTTAAAAGATATTTTGAGCAAATGAAATTTAAGTTTTTTGTAAAGCCCTCCAAGTTGCCACAGGAACTATGATTGTGAAAAACTTAAGAAAAAAAATGTTTTTCGTCTATAAAATTTTCCACCAATTTTTATCCCAGATCAGTCAAATTGTTTCTCGAGCTCTGCTACCCACAAAATTATTTTAAGTTAGAAGTTCGCTGAAAACTATCTTTTTTGAGTTTTGGCAGAGCTCGATAAAGAAGAAGCACTAATCTTTCAAAAACAGATGGAAACAAGAATAGTCAGTTGCCGTGGAAGTAGCCGTGAAAGTAATGTCCAACCCCTTGCACAAACGAATACTTTTTTCAATTACTGTTTTTTTTGTGGAAATTTTGTTGAAACAATCCTTCGTATTTCGTATAGCGGCTACTGGTGCCATTGAAAACTTTTCAGTACAATGCTTAACACAAGACTGGCAAACAAGGCCACGCAACATTCCAAAAGCAACAGTTCTATCTGATGACAAACAAAATAAGTAAAAAAAAAACAAATTTATTGCCACTTTTGAGATTCGTAGTGTTTCGATATTTTTCATTGTCTGGGATTGCGGAAAAGTGGTTGCTGCGAAGCAGGAAACCTAACAAGAGAACTCACATGGTTTTAAAGGGGAGGAGCCCTTTCTGTGTTCGCAACGTGTTTTTCACATCAGCAAGTTTTTTTGTAAATATTGCGGATGGGCTCGGCAAATAATCGAGCCATTAAAAGAGGCGTTTTTTCATCGTAAATTTCTCCGCAATATCTAAAGCAATCCACGCAGAGATATTTGTCTCATGTCTAGAAAAGGGTACATAGACATTTGTGTCCCAGACATTTGTATCCTTGAGAAAACAGTCCGAAATCATAAAATTATATCAGATGTTTATGTCCCAGGCTAAATTGTCCGAACCTAATTTGCGAAATTAGTTTCTTTGATTTGACCTTGTGATCTTTAAGACTTTGTTTTACTGAGGTTGTTTGATCGTTCCTTAATTAGATTAACAAAGTGAAACAAAATTTTCAAGAAAACTTTGAAATTTAAAAGCGCATTTGGCCGAGCGATGAAGTCATAACTAACTGCATAATTTATCATGCTGTTTTGTAAAATTTGAATCGAACAAAAAAGGATAACACACATTGTTTTTTGCAATTAAAGAAATTGAACGCAAAAAGTGTTGAACGCAAAAAAAATATCTACCAAATTAATCACGACTTTTCATTGGCTCAAAACTCAACATCATTTAATTAGATTTGGTAAAAAAAAGCTTTAACTTCCAAATTGACAACTGTAACCAGCCATTCACGCAAACTAAAAGCGATAGTGATTGTTGCGATGCAAATGTAAAGTATAGTTGCATATGAAACAAGAGTATATATGCATTAAATTAGAACAGTTGGCCGATCGGCCTAAGCTCCAGTAACGCCGACTATATAGACATGACAGTTGACGTAGGTTCGAGTCCCTTACCTGCCCATTTAATATTATGCTAAAAAAGGGTGTTACATCCTATTTTAACAGTTTTTTGGTTCTAATTCGGTTCAGCCTCGATTAAGGCTGACCGCCAAAAAGAGCAATTTGTCTCAAGGACATTATTACCGGTTCTTGTGGCTAGCTTGCACCGATGTTTACCGTTTTTGGGGCAGATTAATGAAATTATATGTGCAGCTAGCGGTCTCGAGGGGTAGAAGCAACAGGTGGGGTGTTCCATCCCCTGGTTTGTGACAACCCTCAACCGTTGCAGCCAATCTCCTAATTCTACATAAACTGTAAGACTCGACTAAATTTAGAAACAATCCATTTGTGCTATAAACTGATATAAAGATATACCATGCAGTATATGCTGAACTTTTTTCCGCAAGCTAGTACCGGGTAATTTTTCTCAATACCCAAAATTTTGGACAGTTCCGTTGAACTGAAAAAACTTACAATCGGTACATAGACAAACTGATTGACATTTTTTTCGATACCAAAAATTTTTGGATATATGTGAATGGAATATGGATCCGTGAAAACGGAACATAGACGAGAGGTACTGGAGTCGGATTGGTTTATGACTCGAACCCGCTGATCAAAATTTTCCGAAAAGTTTTGTGAACAAAGTAAAAAAAATTGTCATGAAATCCTCAAAAAGTCCGCAGAATTCTGCAAAACTGTGCTGTAAGAACAAGAGAACTCACTCGGTTTTAAAGGGGAGGAGCCCTTTCTGTGTTCGCAACGTGTTTTTCACATCAGCAAGTTTTTTTTGTAAATATTGCCGATGGGCTTGGCAAATAATCGAGCCTTATGTTAAGATGACACCAGCCTTAGGTAGCGGAATATCAGGCAAATTAAGTTGAGTTTTTTCATCCTCAGGTTTCTTCCGCGTGTGTTGTTGGAACTTAACCAATTTGCCTGATCCCCCACCCACCTTTGGTGAAACTGAAAACCAGTTCGCTTCAAGTGAATCAAAGCCGTTTCTGCCCGTCTGATTATTGACTTCGTTGCCTGACAGTAATGTTAAGTGGTCAGGTACGGTGATATTGAGTGAGTTAAGTTGAACTCTTTCATCCTCAGGTTTACTCCGTGTGCGTTGTTGGAGTTCAACTGACCTACGTAATTTTCCAGCCCCATTGGTATTTAAGCGTAACGTAGCGGTTGCATAGGTCCCTTAAGTGTATGGTATTCATTCTGGGAGCTAGTTCCTTGGATCACGCGCTTCGCAAACTTCCCGCTCCGTCCCAGAAGCGCGTCAAAGATACTTGCTTTACAAAGCACGGTTTAGGTTTGAACTTTAACGCTAGGGTCTCTCAGAAAACAATACAGTATTACCTACATCACTACTTGTCTTACCGCAACGACCTTGTATTTTGGCACGCCATTAATATCTCGATAAGTAGGCACCGCAGCAACAATAACCGCAAGCTGAGTAGTGAGCAACTTGTCAATTTGTTATTAAGGTTTAGAACAAATATTTGTGCGATCGTATACTGTAGACGGAACGGAACCGAGGATATAGAGGAAAGTTTAGCTTCAACAGGTATTCTCATTCTGAACGTCGTCAAAGGCTTTATCTCTTAGCGTAAATATTGCCGATGGGCTTGGCAAATAATCGAGCCATTAAAAAAGGCGTTTTTTCATCGTAAATTTCTCCGCAAAATCTAAAACAATCCACGCAGAGATATTTGTCTCAGGTCTAGAAAAGGGTGCATAGACATTTGTGTCCCAGACATTTGTATCGTTGAGAAAACAGTCCAAAATCATAAAATTATATCAGACATTCATGTCCCAGGCTAAAAAAAGCTTTAATTTCCAAATTGACAACTGTAACCAGCCATTCACGCGAACTAAAAGCGATAGTGATTGTTGCAATGCAAATGTAGAGTATAGATGCATATAAAACAAGAGTATATATGTATTAAATTAGAACAATTGTTGAGCGGCCTAAGCTGCAGTAACGCCGACTATATAGACATGACAGTTGACGTAGGTTCGAGTCCCTCACCTGTCCATTTATTATTATACTAAAAAAGGGTGTTACATCCTATTTTAACAGTTTTTTGGTTCTAATTCGGTTCAGCCTTGATTAAGGCTGACCGCCAAAAAGAGCAATTTGTCTCAAGGACATTATTACCGGTTCTTGTGGCTAGCTTGCACCGATTTTTACCGTTTTTGGGGCAGATTAATGAAATTATATGATGTTATGCTTGACCGAAATTATGATGATTTTTTGGGTTTCCGAGAGTTTTTGCTGATAAATGCTCTTAATAATTAAAGCATTCAACTTCATAGTTTTTATCAACTTACGGAGATTGCGGGCACAGTTTGGCGCAGACATCAGTTATTATTGGTGCACCAGCTTCGAACACGATAATCCCAGCTTCGAACACGACAATCCCAGCTTCGAACACGACAATCCCAGCTTCGAACACGACAATCCCAGCTTCAAACACGACAATCGGATTGTGCGTTTCCTGATAACGAGACCAAATAGCGAGGCGATCTACGACATTTACACCAACCTAAGTGCACCAACTTGAACTGACTGATTTGCCAGGGGTACAAGGGCGATAGACACTTCTCCACAAATACTGCCTCCTTCCAACTCGACGGTGCTTTGAACGTTGGCTGGAAGTCTCATTCCCTTAACTCAAAAGTGAAGTCTCATTCCCTTAACTCAAAAGAGTAATTAGTCAAAAATGTTGGCCGAAGTGTGCAGCTAGCGGTCTCGAGGGGTAGAAGCAACAGGTGTGGTGTTCCGTCCCCTGGTTTGTGACAACCCTCAACCGTTGCAGCCAATCTCCCAATTCTACATAAACTGTAAGACTCGACTAAATTTAAAAACAATCTATTTGTGCTATAAACTGATATACCATGCAGTGTGTGCTGAACTTTTTTCCGCAAGCTACTACCCGGTAGTTTTTCTCAATACCCAAAATTTTGGACAGTTCCGTTGAACTGAAAAAACTTACAATCGGTACATAGACAAACTGATTGACATTTTTTTTCGATACCAAAAATTTTTGGATATATGTGAATGGAATATGGATCCGTGAAAACGGAACATAGACGAGAGGTACTGGAGTCGGATTGGTTTATGACTCGAACCCGCTGATCAAAATTTTCCGAAAAGTTTTGTGAACAAAGTAAAAAAAATTGTCATGAAATCCTCAAAAAGTCCGCAGAATTCTGCAAAACTGTGCTGTAAGAACAAGAGAACTCACTCGGTTTTAAAGGGGAGGAGCCCTTTCTGTGTTCGCAACGTGTTTTTCACATCAGCAAGTTTTTTTTGTAAATATTGCCGATGGGCTTGGCAAATAATCGAGCCTTATGTTAAGATGACACCAGCCTTAGGTAGCGGAATATCAGGCAAATTAAGTTGAGTTTTTTCATCCTCAGGTTTCTTCCGCGTGTGTTGTTGGAACTTAACCAATTTGCCTGATCCCCCACCCACCTTTGGTGAAACTGAAAACCAGTTCGCTTCAAGTGAATCAAAGCCGTTTCTGCCCGTCTGATTATTGACTTCGTTGCCTGACAGTAATGTTAAGTGGTCAGGTACGGTGATATTGAGTGAGTTAAGTTGAACTCTTTCATCCTCAGGTTTACTCCGTGTGCGTTGTTGGAGTTCAACTGACCTACGTAATTTTCCAGCCCCATTGGTATTTAAGCGTAACGTAGCGGTTGCATAGGTCCCTTAAGTGTATGGTATTCATTCTGGGAGCTAGTTCCTTTGATCACGCGCTTCGCAAACTTCCCGCTCCGTCCCAGAAGCGCGTCAAAGATACTTGCTTTACAAAGCACGGTTTAGGTTTGAACTTTAACGCTAGGGTCTCTCAGAAAACAATACAGTATTACCTACATCACTACTTGTCTTACCGCAACAACCTTGTATTTTGGCACGCCATTAATATCTCGATAAGTAGGCACCGCAGCAACAATAACCGCAAGCTGAGTAGTGAGCAACTTGTCAATTTGTTATTAAGGTTTAGAACAAATATTTGTGCGATCGTATACTGTAGACGGAACGGAACCGAGGATATAGAGGAAAGTTTAGCTTCAACAGGTATTCTCATTCTGAACGTCGTCAAAGACTTTATCTCTTAGCGTGAGGCTAAGGACCAGGTACTAGTTGAGAAGTACAAAGAGCTTCACCAGCCTTCTTCCCTTGAGTTAAAGACTCTCCTCCTTCTAAGGCGTTATAGCGCTAATCTTAACATCCTTAAGACACGTAAGAAGCGGAACCGCTTACCCGTCAAACCCCATCTTGTAAACTAAAGTTGATTTATTAATGTAATTTTAATTACGTATCAAAACAGTATCTCAATTTTTTAATTGTTTTCTTTTTAGTGGGCATCCGTAAAATATTTTCAATTTGTGAAAAAATGGACAACAAATTCAAAAGTGAGATACGCAATTTAATTGAAACCCGTCTAAATCTAGAAAATGAGCTGCTTAAAGGTCACACATTATTACTTGAGTACAATGAAAACAATAGTCGCACCGCAAAAATTGATAATGCTTTTTACAAATGTAAAATTGCGTTGGAAGTATCTGTTGACGTGAAGGAGCAATTAATTAGGTTAGCGGGAAAAACGGTAAACCCTAAAAAAATTATTGCTCAGTAAGACCTTTGGCTTAAGAGAGTAACCGAAATGAACAATAAAGTAATTCATGAAGCTCAGAATTACAAGATGAGCCTTAAACCTTCGTCATTTCCAGCAGCCGGCCTTACAGGGAGCAAGGGATCTTTACAACAAACTAGGTCTGAGACATCCTCACGCTCACACAAAACAAGAGATTCAGAAGCACGAGTATCTGAAAACAGGTCTAAGGTCTCTAATAAGTCTAAGGATAGTAGAAAGCTTGACTCACATAAGTCTGATAAATCTGCTTCCACTCGTCATACGTCGACTGTTCGCACTATGTCATCCAGTGAGAAACGGCAGGAGTTAGCTTTGGTAAAACGACGCCTTGAGGAGCTGGAAAGGCAGCATTAAGTATCTATAAGACTTAAAGAGCAAGAGAACCGTCTTAAGATCGAACAAAGTCAGCTGGAACTAGAGCAATTGGCTGAAATCCATAAAAAGCAACTGATTGAAACGAAATTGAAAGCGTTTGAACTTGAGGATAATTCATCTGAGGTTAGCGAGAAGGTAGCGGAAAGTAACTCGACAGGAGTAAAGCAACCTATTTCGAAAGTTGCAACCGATCGGACTAATGCTTGGGTAGACTCTGTTAGTTCACAGGCACCTCCTGAGGGTGCTAGTGCGACAGGATTGCTGGCCTTCACTCCTGTACCCATTTTGTCAGAACTGACGACTTCCGACAACTTCGCTCATGCAATTATTACCAGTAACGGTCATAACCATGGGCACACATCATTGATTGACCCTGGAATCCATATTCATGGACATCGGCTTATGCCTCAATTTGGCAGTGCAAGCCTTTTGCCATTGCAAGCTTCTACTCCATCTCTTTCATTCCCAGTTAACAATATGCATTCTAGTGCACATGTGTTACCACCACCGTCTGCTGTTCCTTTACAGACCATGAGTTTGAACATAACTAATGGTAGTTATGCCAACGGGCAACCGGAATCATTACCTGTCCCAATGTTACCGGCACAACCCGGTACTGGTTTTGTTTCGTTGTCACCTGCATTTGCTGGTGGTGACTTCTCATCTTCTGGAGTAAACCCACCGCCGGTTTTCCTTTCGGCACCTCATTGCCATGCGGCGCCAGTCCAGACTGAAGATTATGTTCCCTTTGTACCGCATACTGTGTCACCTAATATCAACGATTACTTTACAAGTGATGCAAACTTATGGCGATTGGCTGCTACAAATCCAATAGTCACGCCCGTTCAGTGTTGTAAGGCTGGAAACGTCTTTTCTAATAAGACAACTGTTGTCCCACCGTGTAACACCGCCGCCTCGTATACTAGTGGTGGGACTGTGTATTTCAGTACTCCCCCAGTTCATCCCCAACATGTTCCGCATTTTGTCAATTATACTAATACTGGTTATCCAGTAGTCCAGTTAGTGGGAGTTAGTCCAGTTTGACGGCAACCCTTTAAACTGGCACGAACGATTTGGTCAGTTTAAGTCCACTGATACTCAGAGATGATACGAAACTGACATATTTAAAAACACTTGTCACAGGCAAAGCAAAAACCGCAATTGCGGAATTTATTTGTAGTGGTGTTATGTACAAAGATGCACTGGCCACCTTGGAACGGAAGTTTGATAAGCTGAGTACTTTTCCTCCACTTAAGATGCACAATTCGGAAAACATCATTAGTTTTTCCTCTCACATATCTGGCCTCGTAAAAGTTTTCAAATCATTTCATTCAACGATGATCTAAAGAGTATTAACCTGTTGAACCAAGCTGTTAGTAAACTTCCGCCTAACCTCAAGGATGCTTGGTCAATGCATACTGTTAGGCATAATTGGCAGCGCCCAACACTCTTGGATTTTAATAACTGGTTGAAAGAAAAGGCTGAAGCGCATGAGATATTACGTGTACTTAACTCTAAGGCAAAAAATGATTAACCAATTAAGCCAAAAACAACCAAAGTTTTTGCAGCAAACACCAAGGCAACTAGTTAAGCACAAGATAAGTCTAAGTTTCCGCCGTGCGTTTTGTGTAGGGGTAGTCATGCATTGTGGAACTGTGTTGTTTTCAAGGAACAGAATGCCAGTCAGCGAGCAAAAAACGTAGCTGAACAAAAACTTTGCTTCTTGCCTCAATGGCAATCATAGTTTTCGGCAATGTTCTAGAGCGAAAAAAAAATGCCCGAAGCCAGAGTGCGATAGCACACATAATGTCTTGCTCCATGGAGCCGAAAAAATATTTCCTCGGAAGGAAAATTCAAATGTCTCAAATTTGGCTGGAACAAGCAAATCCAAGAAGAATTCATCACTTCCACCCATGCAGTTGTTAGTGATGTACATGACATTGAATCGTTTGCAACACTTGGTGTGTCCTCGAATGTAACCAGTCTCCTGATGTTGGTTCTTTGTGATAGTGCATCAACTCACTCTTGGGTTTCTTTGTCACTCGTTAATCGTCTCAGCTTAGTAGGGGAGCCCGTTAACTTCTCAATTAGTGGTTTCAATTCAACTCAGAGGGTCCATTTACGGTTTCCTCCGAGGCAAATAATAGTGATTTCGTATTTTCTCTGTGTGCATATGTTAAAGACAATATTCGGATTGGTTCCGAGTTAATCAATATTGCTGATTTGCAGAATAAATATCCACAATTAGTACCTATTAAGCCCACTCAATATACTTATGAGGATGTTGAAGTTATTATAGGACAAGACTACTACCACGCCGGTAGACCCATTGAGTTCATCTTGGGAGATGATAAAAACTCACCGTGTTCCGTTCGCTTACCGATAGGTTGGGTCATAAGTGGTCCGTTGCCGCCGTCCGTTGTTTCTACTTCTTCGTGTTTTGAGTGTGTTCTTGAAGATTCTTCTCTGACCGACCAGATAAAATCCTGGTACCAGTTGGAATCTTATGGTGTTTTCAAACAAGTCGTTGCCCGTTGCGCCGCAGATTGACTTGCTTTATCCATCCTTAAGTCTGAAACCGCTCACAAGGGCGAAAGATACATTGTGCCTATGCTTTTATTGATAGTAATGTCAATCTACCAAACAATTTTTACTCGTCACTCGCTCAATTTGAAACATTGGAGAGAAGGTTAAGTAAAGACCCTGAACTGCGCGAAAGACAAGTAGACACAATTAGAAAGGAAATAAGGGAAGGCTATGTCGTTACCGTCGAACCGCATGATCCACGTAATTGTTCTGATCGCGAGTGGTATCTTCCGCACTATCTCGTCGTAAATCCAAAAAAAGCCGGGTAAGGTGCGCCGAGTCCTTAACGGGGCTTCTAAATTTCACGGCACATCCTTAAATAAGTCCTTATTGGTGGTTCCGGACCTACTCCAAAATTTACCTACGTAGGGATTCGCCTACGTGCCCCAAATTCGCGTTGCGAAAAACAGCAACTGATAAAATGTCCACATACACTGAAGCCGAATCAGTCGTAGACAAAAACTTTTACATGGACGAATATTTGGATTCGTTCGAGAACTTTACCCATGCAATTAAATTTAGCCGTGACATGGTTTCGTTACTTAAGTTGGGAGGATTAAATTTGACTAAATTTTGTCAGTAATGCAGATGAAATTACTTCGGCAATGAACCCCGAGGATTGCGAAACCTCGTCTTCACCCATCAAGGAATTTTTTAGCGGTGCCGAACAGTCATCACACGTCTTAGGTCTTAAGTGGGACCATGTGAAAGACACATTGGTTGTTAGCAGAGGCGTGGATCGTCCTCTCGATAAGGCCATAACTCAACGAACCTTCTTGAGTTTCGTCTCTTCTGTGTTTGACCCTGTTGGGTTAGTAGCTCCATACACAGTTAGTGCCCGTCTTTTGAATAAGATTTTTGAAAAATCTGTGGCCAACGTTGGGACGACGAATTGCCGGAAGACATAAGAGATAAGTTTCTCGAGTGGCACTCCGGTCTCCCTCTCTTCGAGCAATTGACTATTCCCCGTTGTTACTTCACAGAGCCTGTGGATCAAATTGAGCTCCACATGTTCGGTGATAGCTCGCAGGACCTTTTCTGTGCAGTTGAATTTTTGCGTGCGCGACTCTCGAGTTCGCACAAAACTCAAATATCCTTCATCTTTGGTAAAATTCGCGTTGCGCCCGTGAAAGCGCTATCTATACCGAAGCTAGAGCTTCAAGCTGCTCTGCTCGCCACACGACTGAAAGATGATATACTGACCGCCCTTACTGTCTGCATTAATCATGTCTACAAGTGGACAGATAGTACTACAATTTTGCAGTGGCTAAACTCCAATGAAAAAATTACCTGTATTCGTCGCTAACCGTGTCGGCGAAATCCTCGAATGACCACTATTGATGAGTGGCACCATTTTCTGAGCGGCGATAATCCAGCTGATACCGGTACGCGGGGGATTTCTTCGGAAGCCCTCAAGGATTGCAGCTGGGTTAATGGTCCGAGCATTCTCAGGACTACTGATTGGCCGTTTATACCCGACGAACGTGCGATCAATAAAATTCGTTTGAAGGGTCCTTCTTGTGATGTTGATAATTGCTTGGAGACATCATCTTCCTTCGTAACCGATGTCTCATCCATCAAACATCTCAACACGGGTTCAATTGGGAAAGGTTCAGTTCCTTTACGAGATATAAAAGAGTAGTCGCTTTTATGTTGAGGATGCTGCCTTCACATAAGCGTTTTCGCGGTAAGGACTTACGAGTCACCGACCCCACTGAACTTGATAATGCAGAAAGCAAACTGACTCATCTTGCTCAGATGGAAACCTTCCCCGTTGAGTTGAAAAAACACTCACCGCTGGCAAACCTATTAAGAATAGTAGTGAAATTGCCACATACTCGCCATTTATTGGTCCCACTGGTATCATTCGTTCCACCGGACGGATCGTGCGCTTAGTGAATACGAGTTTGATACTAAGCACTCAATATTATTCGACGCCCGACATACCCTAGTTCGTTTGTTGGCCGGCAGCCTCCATCATAAGCCTTTTCATCAAATTTTAGATTACATGCGCTCCGTTTTAAATATGAAATATGCATTTTTTGGGATGCGTCGACTACTTCGGTCTATCGAAACTCAATGTGTAACATGCCGTAAACACAAAGCAAGTAGCATCCAGCCTATTATGTCCAATTTACCTGTCGAACGTCTCGGATATAAGTAACCACCCTTTAATCATACGGGTGTGGGTTACTTTGGACCGCTTTACGTTCCGGTTCGCAGAAGCACTGAAAAAAAATGGGGATTTTTTTTCACTTGCCTGACCACCAGGGCTGTACGCCTCGAGATTGTACCATCTCTGGACACTAGTTCTTGTGTCTTGGGCATTGAACGGTTCATTGCGCGTCGCGGTACACCAAACACGATCTGGTCGGATAACGGCACGAACTTCGTTGGCGCTGAAAAAGAAATTACTTACTTGCATCAAGAGCTGGAATGGCATAGCTCCGACCATTTTTGCACACAAAGGTGTTGCTTGGAAATTTAGCCCGCCAGGTTCACCCCATCATGGCGGCTCCTGGGGGAGCGCCTCGTACGAAGAGAGAAGCGTGTGCTTTACGATATAATAGGCAGTAGGCGAGTCATCGAAGAGGTGTTAGGAACAACACTCTACTTAGTTGAGCAGGCTTTGAATTCGAGGCCAATCACTTCCATTAGTACCGATTCACGTTAGTTAGAAGCGTTAACCCAAACCACTTTTTGCTTGGACAACATGCCACAAGCTTTCCTTCGTTTTTACCTTGGGAGCACTTCGACCACAAGAAAAGGTACGTGCGAGCGCAGTCTTATGCTAACGCGATTTGGTCTCTTTGGCTGCGAGAATAAGTCCCCTCGCTGAACAAGCGTGTCAAGTGGCACACTCATTCTGACTCCACTCTTAAGACAGGTGATCTCGTGTGGGTGATTGAGCCCAATAGTCAGCGTGGGTACTACCCCCTCGCCCGAATCGTCAAGCTTAACTACGGACAGGACGGTTGCGCCGGATCCGCCCTTGTTAAGACCGCAACCCGTGAAGTCACTCGACCGACCGTTAAGCTCGCTTCGGTTCTTCCTTCTTCAGGGGTAAGGATGTTGCAACGCAAATGTAGAGTATTGAAGCGTAAAAAACAATAGTATAAATGCATAAAATAAGAACAGTTGGTCGAGCGGCCTAAGCTACAGAAACGCCGACTATATAGACATGACAGTTGACGTAGGTTGGAATCCCCCACCTGCCCGTATATTATTATATTTTAAAAAAGTTACATCCTCTTTTAACAGTTTTTTGGTTCTAATTTGGTTCAGCCTTGATTAAAGATGACCGCCAAAAAGAGCAATTTGTCTCAAGGACATTATTACCGGTTCTTGTGGCTAGCTTGCGCCAATTTGTACCGTTTTCGGGGCAGATTAATGAAGTTATATGATGTTAAGCATAACCAAAATTATGACGAATTATTGAGTTTTCGAGAGTTTTTGCCGATAAATGCTCCTAATAATTCAAGCATTCGACTTCATAGTTTTTATCAACTTACGGAGATTGAGCGCACAGTGATCAGCTAAAAAAAAAACTTCAGCACTGAACTATAACTGAGAGAGCACAACATTTCTACTTGCAATCTTTAATTCTGTTTTTTTTTAGATTTTAATCCAAAGATAATCAAGCTTGCTTAACAAAAAGTTAAAAATTTAAATGAAGCACAATTTATAATTTTTCAACACAATATCGACTATTAAACCTTTGCAAAAAATTAATCTTTGAAACTTCAAAAATATAAAGTAACTAGACTGCTCGTATCAGGGCCAAGCCTTGAAAGTTTTGACAGCTTTTAAGGCCTATGAAGCAGTAATAACTTGAACAAGTTAATTGTAATAAAAAAATGAAAAGCTTTTTTTTCTAGTTTGAGATTTTTTTGTGAAAATCATCCTCCCTATCGCCATATAAAGTACAAAGTGATAGATATCGCTCCTAGTAACCAATGATTTATGACAAAAAATGATTTTTGTGTTAACTGTCTCAAATTGTCCAAAATGGCAATTTTTAAACCTCATACTTTCACGAAAAATGATCACAGGTGAAATATTTTTTCAAATTCAACCTCAAGACAACAGTTTTTAAATGATTTTGAAAAATTTCCGTCAAAAATGCTTAGTTAAAAATTCAAAATTTATCTGAAGAAAAAAAACACCCGAGCACAAACATTCCGTTACTTTCGTTACGGAAGTCGGAACAATTAGCCTTCACTTGATAAGTGGCTGCTGCATCCTCTACGGCTAAGGCATAATAAGGACATCTGCGTAATTGTGTGGCCGTTACGGGGATACAGTGATAAGCCCTCAAACTGATATTCCTTCTGATCGTCTCAATAGTTTCCAAAAAAAAACGAGTTTGTTCTGATGTAATTTTGATTAGTCTTTAAATTAGTTCAGAAATTTATTTTTTCTAAATTTTAGTTAGTCATTTTTTTGAAGTTCAATACTCTTTTTTCAATTTCCAATAGTTTCAGATTTATATATTATTAGTTAGCTGGAAGTTTCTAGATGGATCTCGAATTTCGCACAATAATCGAAAGTGCGTTGTTTCTTTTTGTCCACTTAAATTCCACTTAACTAAAACAATGTTTATAAACTTATGGTCGTCAGCTTGATCGTATGAGCCTCTTTTTCTTCAGTTTTATCCTTTTAATTTTTCAAATTACTTTATATAATCAAAACAGCTTGATTGTTTTCTCCTCTTCTCTTTTTGCCATTAAGTGTGTTTATACAATTAGTAGTGCAGTGGTAAAACAATTAACAAAAAATCACAGGCATCAGTTCGAGGCCGATATGATGTCGTTCAAAATTGTAGTTTGTCTTTGAAATTTCATCAATTTGTTATAACATCAAAATTTTGACTGAATGGGTTCGAAGTGACCTATAAATGAATGAAATAAAGGCTGGGTTTTAGGTAATTTCCCATCCCCGCAGGGAAATGAGCGGAATAGCTCTACAGGGAACCTCCTATTGGTTATCATTTCTGCGACCCTTTCCATTTCTAGAATATTTGTTTTTTTTTCGTTCTCTTCTATGTGAAGGTTGGCCTTAGAGTGCGACGTGAGTAGCGGCTGAGCAAAAAGTCAAAAGGTCACAGTTCAGATCCAGGATCACTCAAGATCGCTTGGAGATACAAAGTTTGAGATGATGAATATGGTCAAGCAAACCGTGCAAGCAGCAAAAAAAAGGGAACTGACGCATCCTCACGCCCATCCTATAATTTAAAAAAGGCCTACGATGTTTCTCTCTCCAGTAAACCTAAACACCTGAAAGATGACTTAAAACAAAAATGAAAAGTTTGTTCCGGCAGTCATTTTTAGACCAAAGTTATCTAGAGTTTTTAAACCTTTTTTTGTAAAACTCGAACTCAGCCGAAAAGAAACATAGAGTTTTCCTATTTGATATAGCTATTCGATTGTTTCTTCAGTAATTCTGCGTTTCACAAAGCATCCCAATTATTCAACTTTTTTTCTTGCTCAATTACTTTTTAAGCTCAACTTAAAATAATTTGAATTGACTGAAATGAAAAAATTTCAGCTCGGTTCAGCATAGTGAACTAATCAACAATTCCGAACTCTACTCTTCTTTGATAATCACAACTTACCATTGCACATATAGCCATAATAAAAAAACATAAAGGCTTTGAAAATGAGAAGGATTGCAATGCGGGAAAAATCGAAAAGAGCCAAATCTTCACACCGTCGTATCTTTCCAGTTCCGAATAAAATGGTTAACTGTTTAAACCAGATAATGTTTTATTGGTGGTAGCTTCACTTAGAAAAACAAGAGTTTTGCCATAGTGCTTACTTTACCTTCTAAATCTTTGCCATAGATTGTTGTCGATCTAAATCAGATTTAAGAGAAACGGTTATAACAGCGCATAAATTTATTGAATTTTTGGAACGATTGAAAAAATGAAATAATAGCTTACTTGATTATCGGACAGTATTCCTCGTCTAAAATTTTGGTTAATCGACTAGTCGAGTAACCCACTTATTGTTTTCCGACAAAAGTAACGGAATATTTATGCTCGGGGTGGGTTTTTTCTTCAGAAAAATTTCGACTTTTTAACTAGCCATTTTTGACGTAACTTTTTTTATATCATTCGAAAGGTATTGTTGTCTTGAGCTTAAAATTGAAAAGATTTTTACCTGTGATCATTTTTTGTAAAATTATGGGGGTTTAAAGATTGCCATTTTGGCCAAGTTGTGACAAATAACGCTCGATATATTTTGCATTATTAACGCGTATGCGAGATTTAATCCGTCTTAGAATTTGTTCCAAATTGTCTCAAGTAAGCTTATATGCCATTATTGATTTGTTATTAGGAGCAAAGTCTATCACTTTGAATTTAATATGACCTGTGGGGGGATGTTTTTACAAAAAATCTCAAATTTTTTTAAAAAAAAATTTATAGATTTTCTTTTATTACATTTCAATTATCCATGTTATACATTTTTTTGAAGTTCAATTTTTATTTTTCAATTTCCAATAGTTTCAGATTTATATATTATTAGTTAGCTGGAAGTTTCTAGATGGATCTCGAATTTCGCACATTAATCGAAAGTGCGTTGTTTCTTTTTGTCCACTTAAATTCCACTTAACTAAAACAATGTTTATAAACTTATGGTCGTCAGCTTGATCGTATGAGCCTCTTTTTCTTCAGTTTTATCCTTTTAATTTTTCAAATTACTTTATATAATCAAAACAGCTTGATTGTTTTCTCCTCTTCTCTTTTTGCCATTAAGTGTGTTTATACAATTAGTAGTGCAGTGGTAAAACAATTAACAAAAAATCACAGGCATCAGTTCGAGGCCGATATGATGTCGTTCAAAATTGTGGTTTGTCTTTGAAATTTCATCAATTTGTTATAACATCAAAATTTTGACTGAATGGGTTCGAAGTGACCTATAAATGAATGAAATAAAGGCTGGGTTTTAGGTAATTTCCCATCCCCGCAGGGAAATGAGCGTAATAGCTCTACAGGGAACCTCCTATTGGTTATCATTTCTGCGACCCTTTCCATTTCTAGAATATTTGTTTTTTTTTCGTTCTCTTCTATGTGAAGGTTGGCCTTAGAGTGCGACGTGAGTAGCGGCTGAGCAAAAAGTCAAAAGGTCACAGTTCAGATCCAGGATCACTCAAGATCGCTTGGAGATACAAAGTTTGAGATGATGAATATGGTCAAGCAAACCATGCAAGCAGCAAAAAAAAGGGAACTGACGCATCCTCACGCCCATCCTATAATTTAAAAAAGGCCTACGATGTTTCTGTCTCCAGTAAACCTAAACACCTGAAAGATGACTTAAAACAAAAATGAAAAATTTGTTCCGGCAGTCATTTTTAGACCAAAGTTATCTAGAGTTTTTCAACCTTTTTTTGTAAAACTCGAACTCAGCCGAAAAGAAACATAGAGTTTTCCTATTTGATATAGCAATTCGATTGTTTCTTCAGTAATTCTGCGTTTCACAAAGCATCCCAATTATTCAACTTTTTTTCTTGCTCAATTACTTTTTAAGCTCTACAGGGAACCTCCTATTGGTTATCTATTCTGCGACCCTCTGAGAAACGGTTATAACAGCGCATAAATTTATTGAATTTTTGGAACGATTGAAAAAATGAAATAAGAGCTTACTTGATTATCGGACAGTATTCCTCGTCTAAAATTTTGGTTAATCGACTAGTCGAGTAATCCACTTATTGTTTTCCGACAAAAGTAACGGAATATTTATGCTCGGGGTGGGTTTTTTCTTCAGACAAATTTCGACTTTTTAACTAGCCATTTTTGACGTAACTTTTTTTATATCATTCGAAAGGTATTGTTGTCGAAAGGTAAAGTTTTATTTTATTACGTTTAGTTTGTTTCATGTTATTACTGCTCAATAGACCTAAAAAGGCAGTCGGATCATTCAGGGCTTCGCCCTGATACGAGAAGTTTTGTTGTTTTTACTCTCTCAAGTCTTCAGTACTCCAGACCAGTGCTACTGCTTTTTGCTTTGGACCAAACTTGTATTAATTTAAAAAACTTCTACTTTCGTCATTTTCAATTCCTCGGAGACTTGTTTTGGTCGGATATGTTTTTCATTTTTTGCTTATGAGAGAACTCTTAAAATCGTTTATTAGTTTTTTTGACGAAAATCAAAATTTTATTAAATTTATTTTGATGAGGCAAATTCTCAGATTTGCAGGTTTTTCTACTGTTTTTTTTTCTTTTGAAGGCAGGGCAAAATAACCAGTCCAATTTTTTACGACAGGTTTTTATTTGTTATCCGATCAGTTTGAAATTTAAATGCTTATTTTTAAAGGATATTAAGGAGTCCTACTTGGTGAAAAACAAATCAAAATGGACCATTTTTTGAAACGTTGGAACAAGTTAGAATAATATTCAAAGTTGTAATGAAAAAAAGACTGCTCGTATATTAAGGCAAGTCCTCGACTATCATCGATCACAAGCTTTTTTGATTAAAAAAAGTCGTATAAAACGATATTAGAAAAATGTTTGTTTCTTAAATTTATCCCCTGGCAATCTATGTAAACTACAAGTAATATATTTTGCGGATTGAAAAAAGCAAACTTCTTTCCTCTGTTCAGTTTAGAAGGATATAATTTGCCACTTATACCTCAATAGAATTAATCCCAAAACGAATTACAATCGTGAAATTAGTCCCAAGTTCAAACCATTCTAACTTTATAAAAATAATCACAAGTATACTATCTTTTTATATTTGAGCTCCCGACTGCAAAATGTTTCAGATGCTATAAAAATCTTTATTTGTTTTTTTTGATTTTTTAGGGTGAACAAATAACAGTGTGTGAAAAAGTAGAAAAAACTGATTGAAACAAAATAATTGATAAGTTTCTCAGGCGTTGATTTAATATTGAGATATTATAGTTTTCACGTTGCGTATTTTATGACAATGAATTCTGCTTTTAAATATCAAAAATTTTACATAACAGTTCGTTATTCTGTGTTGACATGTAATTTCCTATAATTACGATTAATTTATGGAAGAAAACGAAATTAAGATCATTTATCCACGGGGGAAAGGACTAACACAAGAGCTGTACAGCTCATCACGGCGAACCGCTGTTTAGGAACTACATGCAATTTTTTTTGGTTATTTTTCTGGGCTGGGTAATGTTTCTTCACCCTCAAGCAACGAGCACGGATCATGGTGGGCCTCGAAATGTTATCAATCAGCCAACAGCCCAAAACCGATCTACCTCAGAACCGAGACGAGGCAATAGTAAATAAGCCTTTCGTATTCGTTTAGTGTTTAGCAATACGAACAAAGCAAAAACTGTGTTTTAGTTCAAATAATGGTGTTCAAAGTGGTCTTTCAAAACAGACACTTCTGAGAGTAAAAACCTATTTTTGGTACATTTTTGTCTACTCTAATGTAAAAAAAATGGTAGAAACCCAAGTTGGAAGCTCAATTCTGGCATCTTTCTGACATCTTACTCCACGTGTACTTTTGCGAAAACAGTGCAGCTCAAATTAGTTGAAATGTCGACATGCCAACGCGCTCCAGTGACTCCTTGTCAGTGCGGTGTCCAGCCCGTCCAGGTTATTGTTTCGCTCTATTCATTCAATTTGTAATTTTAGAATACTTCATTTCATTAAATTGCTATTTTTATTCTTCATTAACTTGTAAATAGCAATAAATTCCTTGAAATCCTATTCAAACATATCACCGGCTCGGTAAATTGGCTCTTTTCCAGTTTCCCACCCCCACCCCTCGTAAAGTTATTAAATGAAGCTGCTCAAAAATTGTTCACGCGGAATTTTGGGCTCTTTTCCAGTTCCCCCCCCCTTTCAAAATACCGAGTTTTATGTTTGTTTTACGTGTTATTACGGCTAAATGCGTGATGTTACGCTGTAAAGTATGAAGAACAAATCTGTTCAAAATTGTCGATTTGTTCACCACGCCAAATTTCATTGCATTATGACAATGTGTAATAGACTTTTCAGTATTGAATTTGAAAGTGGGGGGGGGGGACTGGAAAAGAGCCGAATTTTGCATGTAGGAAACGTTGTAAAAATTTGTTCACCTGTTCATGTAAGTTTTATTGCAGTTTCTAATGTGGATAGTCATTTTAAATAGATTCTAATCGAATAAATTTGAGAAAAAATCAAAGGATCAAAGGGGGGGGGGGGACTGGAAAAGAGCCGGTAAATTTTTTGAAGGTCATTTTTTGCTTTTCCAGTCCCCCCCCCTTTAATTTTTTCTGAAATTCATTATATGAAAGTCTATTTAAAATGATTTTTCATGTTAGAAACTGCAATAAAACGTGTCAGCGTGAATAGGTGAACAAATTTCTACAACATTTCTAACATGCAAATTGCCGTGTGAACAATTTTTGAACATCTTTATTTTGTAATTTAACAAGGGGGTGGGAAACTGGAAAAGAGCCCATTTTTTGAAGTTTGGTGGGGGGGGGGTTGCCAAGGAATTTCCAAGAAACCTTCATCAGGCTAGCAGATGGCTCTTTTTCCCCCATGTCACATAAACACATCAATTTTATGGTGTAATGGGGATTTTAAAAACTTTAGGTTTATTATGAAGATCGAATTGTTAGTCATGGCCTAATTAGTCCGCATGGCAATAGTCCGCATGGCAATTTTCGTAACAATCGTCGGACGACATGAACAAAAATTTGAAAATTCACAGATGGGGGTATTATTATTATAGTATTAACTAACTAGGTGAGTAGACTGCAGCCTCCCCCTCTGAACCAGAAGAGTGCGGACCAGATGAAGCACTACGAGGAGTGGAACAAGAGCACCATCTTCGATCCCCCCTCCGAGAGTGATAGGTGGATAGATGAGTCAGATGAGGTGTTCACCATGGCCAACAAGCCTGTCAAGAAGCCACACCCGTTCAAAAGTACAAAGTGCACAATTATCTTGGCTAATGTTATTTTTAATTGTAACCGAGTTTAAAATTTGCTTAAAAGACGTACGGAGTTTGCATATTGCATTTTTATGTAAGAATTTATGTGAGAATCTATTCTTTTTTTTTCGCTGACACTTGTTTTTTTTTACAGTTTAGAATATCAAAAAAAAATGTTGGCTCTTTTCCAGTCCCCCCTTTCAAAATACCGAGTTTTATGTTTGTTTTACGTGTTATTACGGCTAATTTCGTGATGTTACGATGTGAAGTATGAAGAACAAATCTGTTCACAGTTGTCGATTTGTTCACCACGCCATATTTCATTGCATTATGACAAGGTTAAATAAGCAAAACTGAATTTGAAAGGGGGAAACTGGAAAAGAGCCAAAATTTGCTTAAAAGACATATGGAGTTTGTGCATATAAGTGAACATTAACTTCAAATATAAAAATTTGCAGGGGGGAGGGAAGAGCCTGCAATTTTTATGTAAGAATTTATGTAAGAATCTATTCACTTGTTTTCACTGATACTGTTTTTTACAGTTTAGAATATCAAAAAAGTTTTTAGTTGGACTTTCGTTAATAAAATTAAGTTAAAAATCAAACATGAGGCGCTGCCGGCTCTTTTTACTTCCCCCCCCCCCCCCCATTATTGTCCACATTGTCCGTTTGTCATTAAAATTGACATTTAGACTAACTAGCACATGACAAACATATTTGGTCTTCATAATCAACCTTGCAAAACCACTCGTTACACCATAAAATTGACGCTCGTGTGAGGTGGGGGGGGGGGGGAAGATCCGCGCTGCCAATTATAGTCAGAGTGTTTGACCTACACCTGTCAAATAAATGGTCTGACTGTCTTTAGAACCCGACCACATAACCTACATGTCATGAAGCATGCAGAAAAAGCAACTGTCGCTCAGAAGTCAATTTTAACGACAAAAACACAACTCAGAAGTCAGACGCTTGAACTGTTTGAGAAACTTAGTAGCGATTACCATTGGAACTAATTTTGTTTATTACAATTCAATTTTGAAACTATATTTTTGGTTTGTTTTGAGAAGGACCTCAAAGTAATAATGTCTTCGTGTCAGCACTGTCAAGCGGCACTGTACCAACAAGCACGTGACCAGACGTCTCTGGGTGTGGGAAAAACAGCCATGTGTTACCAGTTGAAGCACCAGCAGGTTTATCCGGCCCACAAGTGCGAGTGCAAACCAGTCAGTCGTCTCTATCCTCCCCCTCTTAACGAACAGGAGGCAAAGGAGAGACGCCACTTTGAAAATGCCAACAAATCTACAGGCACCTTTTTTGTTTTCTGACTACCTGCTTTGGCTCTTTTTTCGACACCCCCCCCCCCCCCCCCCCCCACCTCACAGGCATCCATTTTCTGGTCTAACAGTTGGTTTTTTAAGGGTAAATATGAAGACCACATATGTTTGCCATGGCTTAATCAGTCCGCACACCCAGGCGCGGATCTAGGAAATTCTCGAGGGGGGGGGGGATGAAAATTTTGTCGACCTTTTTTTAGGTCGACCAAATTGATTTTCTGAGCTCTCTCAGGCTCTTTTCCAGTTTCCCACCCCCTCGAAAAATTACAAACTAAAATTGTTCAAAAGCTGTTCACACGGCATTTTGCATGTTAAAAATGCTATTAAAATTTGTTCACCTGTTCACGCTCACATGTTTTAACGCAGATTATAACATAAAAATCATTTTAAATTGACTTCCATGTATTGAAATTCAGAAAATATCAAAGGGGGGGGGGTAGGAAACTTAAAAAATTCATAAGTTATTACCTTGGTTTTTCTCGCTATGAATTCTAGTGAGAACAAAGCTTTTTTTTCCAACTTAAGTTTAGTACCTTTTTGTTAAACAGAAAAGAACTCAATAATTAGCAACACAGTTGTAAAAACTACATTACAATTCTTTGATACTATTAACTTGAAAAAATCCAATGTCACTTTAAAATCCATTAAAACATCTTTAATCCTAACTTGTGATTTTAAAGTGACAACCGACATTGGACTTTTTCAATTTAATCGTAACGAAAACTCGTAGTGTATTTTTTACAACTGTATTGCTTATCGTGGAGTTATTTTCTGGATAAGAAAAAAGTACTAAATCTAATTTCGAAAAAAAAGTAAATAGTTAAAGTAAAAAATAATCAAAGAGAAATTCAAAAAAGTTCGAAAGAAAAGGATAAATAGTTCATTTGAGGCGAGCACTAAAAGCTATTAACACAAGTAAATGGACCCTTGATCCTTAAACGTAACCTCGTAAAATCAATTTTAACCCACCAGAACTTATTTGCGTATCTGGTTGGGGGATTGATAAAAGGACCAATTTTCCAACTAACTTATTAAAAGGGGATCAACTACTTGAGTTATTTTATTAATGCAGGGGAGGGGGGACAGTTCACATGGGGCGTAAAGGCTTGGCAAGGGGCTAATTACTAGCCCACTTGATGGTTGAAAAAAATCATCACTTGGCATAGAATTATACTGAAAGAAGTGCCTTTCGAACCACATTGCAGTGTTCAACCTTCCGTATGTGGACGAAAGGATAATAGACAACTTCCAGCCCTCGATTGACGACATCCGCAAAAAGAGACCTTTCTGGCTCTGTGGACACCGCGGAGAGAGGTATAATTTTGTTTCGGAGATCCCGAAATGGTTCTTGAGAAAGTTCGTGCAAATCATACACGAGTTGCACGATTTTAAAAATTTGAACGATTTAAAAAAAATTAAACTCCGAAACCTTGAAGTGTTCCCGTGATTTAAAATATCCGTAGAAGCAATCCATATTTCTGGCGGTTAACAAAAAGTTCACAAAAGTTTTCCGGACCCTAGGAAAACATTGCTGATTTAAATTATTCAAACAAAACGAACAAAACTCAACAACTAAAAGTTGTTTTTACCAAATTGGGGCTTTAGACAAACAAGACTGTCCAATGTTACGTTCGCCAATTAACTGGTCTCGAATAGTTTTTGGTTAATGGCATATGGACAATCTATGAATTTAGGCTGATAATATCATATTTCAAGTATAATAATTTGAGTCATAAATGGAAGTAATAAGACTAGTTATCTTGCCTTAGTTCAATGTATATACTCTTTTAACAGGGAAAGTAAAGTCAAAATATACTCGTGAGCGCGACCCTTCGGTGAACACGACGATCCAGGGATCGAACCCACATAGTGATACCAATAAAGAAATATATTTTAAAAATACTTTCAATATACTTTTGAAATTTAGTGTGAATGAAAAACACCACCCCGAGTGTATATATACCCAAACTGTTCAGGCACCAAAAGCTTGCATTTTAATATAAACTTAATCATGCGAATGTGTATTATTTTTTCAAAAATTTTGCTGAAAGTACTTAGCAAACTTACGGGTCGAAAACTGTTTGGCTCTGTTTGTTTTCCTGTTTTATAAAATGGTAGTATTTTTGCAATTTTACAAATTTCTGGAAAAACGCTAGCATTAAAGCATTGATTAAAGCAGAAAGTTAAAAATAGCAATATTATTGGTGCACAAAACATTACCATCCGATTATTGATGCCATCATGACCGTCTGACGTTTTTTTTAGTTTTTCTATAACAATAGAAACTTCTGACTCGTCAGTTGGACAAAATAAAAAAGAATTTTTATTTGCTTCTGTGTCTGCAGGTGTAAAATTACAAGGTATATCGGTTGCAAGGCTTTGACCGACTTGCACAACAAAGTTGTTGAAATCATCAAGATCAATTTTACTACCAACCGAAGAATTTTTCCGGAAAATTCTTTAAAAGCGTTGAAAAGACTTTTTGCATTGCTTTGCAAGTTGATTTTTCTATCATAGTACTTTCTCTTGGTATCACGCATCAACCGATTGACTAATTCACACTGAGTTTTATAGTTCGATTTTTTCTCTTCGGTTGGATTGTTAATCAGAAGCAAATGAAGTTTATCTCGTTTCCTAAATTGTTTTTTTTTTCAAATCGAGAGTTACCCAAGACTGCAATTTTTTGTTCGGCGTGACAGTTTTTTTCAGGACAACAAATGTTACAAGTATCTACCAATATTCTAGCAATTATTTCTAGAGAAAAAGTATCCAGGTTTTCAAAACCTTTTGATAAGCGATGATTGAGTTGAAAAAACAGTTTACATACCGTAGTCTTCTCTAATAAACATTTGAAATCTCGATACTTTCTAGGAGTATTAAAATCAAAATGCCTTTCTAGATCAGTGTTAACCAGCAGGGCGTAGTGATCACTGATAGTGCATTTCAATGTTGATACTTCGTGATGCATATTCAAAAACGTGATCGATAGATGATGAGCTATGGGTAGTTTCTCTAGTGGGTTCTTCGCTTAACAACTTCAAACCGAATGATTGGAGTAAGTTTTTATAGTCAAATAAAAAAGAGGAATTTACCAAGATATCAACATTCAGATCACAACAAAATAATATTTCTTCTTTGATCTGAGATACATCATGAAGTAAGGAATTCAAATTCAAGAAAAAAGTTTCCTGATTAATTGATGGTGCTTTGTATAATACGCAAAAGTGCTTTTTCGAATGATCATTTTCAACAGTTATCATTAGATTTTCAATATCATTATCAAAGCTTTTTGAAGAAGCCATTAAACCCTTTTTTTAACAAAGCAAGCAATACCCCTTCTCTTTTTTACCAACCCTGTTTTTGGTTATGATTGTCTGATAGTCATCAATGCTGTAAAGTCCTATTGGATCATTATCAGTTAGCCATGTTTCACATAAAGCTATCAATGCTGGAGCGTTTTTTAGTCTGTCTAACTCCACTTTCAATAGATCATGATGGCATCTAAGTGATTGTTTATTGGGAAAGAAGAGAAAATCTTTCTCAAGTATTCCACCTTTTTCCCTCCCCAAAAAGTCTACCATAATGAAATGAAACAAAGAGTTTTAATTTAGTTTGAATTTTTCACTTCAGTTTCCTCATCCGTTATATTCTGAAAGTTTTCAGTTTGTTGCTTTTTGAAGGCGAAGGTTAACTTGTCGATATCACAGTCTCCAGTAAGGTGCAGATTTTATCCAATTTTTCATCAGCATTCAACTTCTTTTTTGGTACTCCCTTTCTAACAGTATCCATTATTTGCGGTTCCAATACATTAGTTTCCATATTCAAATCCAAAGTACCAGTAGAAAATTTGCAATCATTTCGCCGAATCGGAACAAAACTACTCGATCTCCTTGCACTTTTATCATATTCCAATGAGCTATGCCAATTATTCACTTTATCCACATCATTTTTAGAATTAACTTGAACCGAGCTCTCATCAATTTTCACTGATGGCTGACAATTGTTTGTTGTTACCAGCAGTTTTTGGTCCTTTGCGTAGCTTACAACATCACGATCCCACTCAGTAAGCCGCTCCACTATGTACACATGCTTGATTTTATCATGATTCATGAGTTCCTTCGTATTTCGCCAAACCAAATCCTTTTGATGGTGATACAGGAATTTAATTATGATTGCTTTTACCTGATTTCTGCTAGGAAGATAGTGGCAGGCCGCTAAATCTTCCTGCTTGATACTCACTCTCAGCACATTTCGTATAATACCCAAAACAGCAGCTAAAGGGTCTCCGTCGGTTTGTAATCCAAGAAAAATTAAACATAACTTCGAGGAACATCGCTCAAGTTTCAGTAACCTGTCTTTAAGTAGGGAGTTTTCAGATAGCAAATGGTCGTTTTCTGATTTTAAATAATTAATATTATTATCCTGTTGTTCAATGCGATTGATAAGGGCAGTCATTAAATCTTTAATTTGATCAGGATTTGCAAAATTAGTTTGAGACAGCGATTTCGAAAGGTCTAAATCTGCCATGTTTTTTAAACGCAAAACAATTTAAGAAACGAGACGCGAAAAGAGCAACTAATCACTGAGAAAAATTGTTTTGATCTGGTTGAACTCCATAAACCGAAAATGCTTATCATACAATTGCATATAACAAATGTATGGAAAAATGCTTGTCATACAACTATCAAACATTTTCGAAAACTGGTTGATTAAAGATATAAACTAATATCTGTGGCTGTTTGATTCTAATAAAACAACCTGGTGATGAAAAAACCGAGGTTTTTGTTTTTTGAAAAAAATGCTTATCATGCAATTCCCGTACATGGCAATTGTACGGCTAGCAATTTTTTGATGGCGACACAAAAAAACTTTTCAAGTAACTTTGAATTTGCCCTAAAAAATTCATAAGTTATTACCTTGGTTTTTCTCGCTATGAATTCTAGTGAGAACAAAACTTTTTATTCCAACTTAAGTTTAGTACCTTTTTCTTAAACAGAAAAGAACTCAATAATTAGCAACACAGTTGTAAAAACTACACTTCAATTCTTTGTTACTATAAACCTGAAAAAATCCAATGTCACTTTAAAATCCATTAAAACATCTTTAATCCTAACTTGTGATTTTAAAGTGACAACCGACATTGGACTTTTTCAATTTAATAGTAACGAAAACTCGTAGTGTATTTTTTACAACTGTATTGCTTATCGTGGAGTTATTTTCTGGATAAGAAAAAAGTACTAAATCTAATTTCGAAAAAAAAGTAAATAGTTAAAGTAAAAAATAATCAAAGAGAAATTCAAAAAAGTTCGAAAGAAAAGGATAAATAATTTATTTGAGGCGAGCACTAAAAGCTATTAACACAAGTAAATGGACCCTTGATCCTTAAACGTAACCTCGTAAAATCAATTTTAACCCACCAGAACTTATTTGCGTATCTGGTTGGGTTAAATTGATGCCAACTAACTTATTAAAAGGGGGTCAACCACTTGTGTTATTTTATTAATGCAGGGGAGGGGGGACAGTTCACATGGGGCGTAAAGGCTTGGCAAGGGGTTAGTTACTAGCCCACTTGATGGTTGAAAAAAATCATCACTTTGCAAAGAATTATACTAAAAGAAGTGCCTTTCGAACCACACTGCAGTGTTCAACCTTCCTTATGTGGACGAAAGGATAATAGACAACTTCCAGCCCTCGATTGACGACATCCGCAAAAAGAGACCTTTCTGGCTCTGTGGACACCGTGAAGAGAGGTATAATTTTGTTTCGGAGAACCCGAAATGGTTCTTGAGAAAGTTCGTGCAAATCATACACGTTTTGCACAATTTTACACAAAATAAACGATTTTAAAAAAAATAAACTCCGAAACCTTGAAAGTTTCCCGTGATTTAAAATATCCGTAGAAGCAATCATGGGCGGATTTAGGGGGGGGGGGCGGGGGGCAGACGCTTCTTTTCCTCAGGGATTCAACCCCCTGCCGACCCAAAGGGTCCCCCTTTGGTACTTTTAAGAAATCCAGTTTTGGCCGACCAACCCTAAAATTTTTCTAAAGGCGCCTTTGGCGCCAATATATACTAAATTTAAGGGGGGAGCGTGAGCCGAAAAAACGCGATTTTTCGGTCAAAATTTTCCAATAAGTACCTAAAAATGCCTTTTTTTGGACTGTGTTTTCAAAAATTTTTTGGACTGTTTTCGCAGAAAATTTGGCCAAAATAGGGACTAAACAAGCTTAGGGAGAGCTCGAAAAATCAATTTGGTCGACCTAAAAAAAAAAAGGTCGACAAAAATTTCGAAATTTTTTTGAAAATTAGCCCCCCCCCCCCTCGAGAAAATCCTAGATCCGCCCCTGGAAGCAATCCATATTTCTGGCGGTTAACAAAAGGTTAACAAAAGTTTTCCAGACCCTAGGAAAACATTGCTGATTTAAATTATTCAGACAAAACGAACAAAACTCGAAAATTAACACGCGTTTTAACTAAATTGGGACTTAAGGCAAACATGACTCCTCAATGTTACGTTTGTTCTTTAACTGGTCTCGAATAGTTTTTGGTTAATGGCATATGGACAAGCTATGAATTTTAGGCTGATAATATTATATTTCAAGTATAGTAATTTGAGTCATAAATGGAAGTATAATAAGACCAATTATTGTACCTGTTAACCCACCTGTAAGTTCAATGACTCTTTTAACCGTGAAAGTAAAGTCAAAATATACTCGTGAGCGCGACCCTTCGGTGAACACAAGATACAGGGATCGAACCCACATAGTGATACAAATGAAGAAATATATTTTAAAAAATTACTTTTGAAAATTAGTTTGTATAAAAAACACCATTCGGAGTATATTATTTCTTACCTTTTCAAAAGTCGTCGCAAAATTGATGAAGTTAGGAAGAAATAATACGGTGTATTTTTTTTTGTTGCAACAAAACTTTAACCCAAAATCAACCTTTTTTGGCTTTTTCTAGTCAATAAAAAATTATGCCAGAATTACCCAATTGTTATCAAAACTCAATCAAAGTGAGGCCCTTATTCAGCCAAGCAAAATTTCGGAAGTATGTAATCATTCAAAGTAAGTTAAAATAAAATTATTTTCTTTTTGATAGCCAAAAAGTGTCAGCTTTTTAGGACACCGTTTTTATATTTGAAAACAAATTTAAAACGTTTTGGTCAAGATTACACAGATTATACCCTTCTTACACTTTGTTCGGCTAATTAGGAAGCTCATCTTGAGATAGCTCTGACAGCAATTGAACTGGTGGTTTTGGCGTAAATTGTTATTGACTGAAAACGCAGATAAATTTGACATAAATTAAAACGATTGACGGAGCCCGAGTTTCGCAATAAAGTTGCATCATCTTAACTGCTGGAATTCTGAGCACGTTTTGTCCTATTATCAGTTTTGCTCTAAAGCCAAACCAGCTTGAGTAAAATTGCTTTTTAATTTTCAAGTTTCAATCTTTCTTTCTGGATAGTTGAAATCAACACTGCTAGTATCTCCTGCTGTATTATTACAGAACGTAACTGTACTATTTTTTCTGTACTATTTCTTGTCCAGTACCATCCCTGGAGGTCTATCATTAAACAGAAACCTTTCGGCTTTTTTTCTTCCCCTCCTTCACCTGCAAATTTCCGTATCAGTACAAAATATGATTAGCAAGCGTTATCAAATTGAATTGTAGACTTTTTTCGGGTTAACAACAAGTTTAACAAAATCAGTTGAATCATTTGACATGCACAATGTTCTTCACTTAAAATGCTCTTCAGCTGACATGCTCAATAACAATAAAACTAAAATTGAACTACTGGGGGGGGAATTAGTTACTACAGGGTAGTTTCAGGTGATGGGACTTGAAACTTTTTGAGGTTTTTTTTCCAAAATCAGGCTCAAAGATTGTCGGCCTTGTTTCCTCTTCGTAAGTTTTGTTCAGTTAGTAATTTCATATTCAAATTTCTTGCTTGTTAGTTTCGCCTAGAATTGCTGTTTAATAAAAACAGAAATATGAAAAGCTATGGGATTAGGTTTTTCATAATTTTATAAGACACTTTGGAAAATTTTATCACTTTTTGCGAATTTTTTCCTCAAAAACGCTTATACCGATTTTCAAAAAATTGAATCCATAGAAAAACCACCTGAATTTTTGTGTGCCTGCATACTCCGTAGGGTTTTTTTTTGCTTTACCTCTTTGTCTGCAGCCTTTCGATTTTGTCTGTGGGGGTTAGATTTTATCTAACCAACAAAATGATAGATAATGGTTTAAATGAAGAGAATGGATACCCAACACTTCCCTCTAAAATTGACTACGCTCAAACATAAATTTAACACATAAAAGTGTAAGATAATTATTGTCTTTTAGAAAATTTCTGAATCTCAAAAATGTTTAGTCTCCTCTCTAATTTTAGTAGAGAAGCAACTAAAATTTTGGGCAAAGCCTATTTTTTGAAGTAACGCATTTTGTCCGCATCAGTGTAACAAATTTTTTTAAAAAATGTCAAAAACGTACCTCCGGCCTTAGCTGGGGCCTAGGTGTCCTTCATCAAGACTTACAAAAATTTTGGTTCAACTAGTTTTTTTTTCCAAAATTTTCACTTCTTTCGACGTATGCTTTTATACGGTTGTGTTATATCACGAGTGGTGCAAAGCTCCGCTTGGCCTCTATGCTAAAAGAATGCTAAGAGCACTATTGATCAGCAAGAAAGGGAAGATCCCGAAAATTGTGATTGATTTTTAGTTTCGAAAGTCGAATTTTAATTTCAAATTTTCTAGCAGAATAAAAAATTTTACCTATCAGTTCGTTAGTCTGAAATAGTTTCAGTTGTCTATCTTAATTTAATTCTGAAATTCAAAGAAATTCAAGGACATCTTTCTTTTCTTTGAAGTAAAAAAATGAAATTTTCAAAAACCAATTGATGTTTTCCTGTTGCCTTGCGCTCGTTGGCTCTTTCAACTGCCTGTTGGCTATGTTTTTGTCCATACAACTTGTTCTTAGTTAATCTAGCCTAAGCCCTGTTAGTCTAAAAAATTGATCGATAGGGTCATTTTTTGCTAACTGAGACGTGGTCTGAAATTTCGACTTTCTAGTAGAGCTACCATTATTTATTTTTTCGGTGCTTCACTCTTGAGGTTGGTTTTTTCATTTTTGTTACAATCCAATTTGTGTTTATCTTTTTTTTTCCAATTAAATTGAAAGGTTTAGTGGAATTGAAAAAAAATGTTTGTTTTGGTTTTAATTTATTCTAAATCGAAGACACAGAACACAGGGAAGAACTAAGTTGTTTTAAAGTGTGTAACTCTTTAAACAAAAACTGCGTTTCAAAATCGAAATCTACTTTTTAAGATTCCTAGCAGAACAAAAATTCATCCTAACTGGACTATTGAGTTTTCTCTAATTTATTCTCAATTCAAAAGAGTCAGTTTTCTCTAATTGGACTATTGGTATAAAAAATTGTCATTAAGATAAAAAACTGTCATTAACATGTATTTTGCCGTGATTGTATCAAAGAAGCTTAGTCATTTTTTTTCAGTTGCTTTAGTTAATTGACTTTTTTCCATTTAGTTGTTAATTATGCCTTTATTCATGCGAACAAGCAAGTTTTCCTAAATATCTGTAAATTTATTTAAACTGTTCTGGGGAGCACAAGTTTGATTTTGAAATGAACGTCAACTCTTCTGTTCGCGGTTTTGACTGAAATTTTACAGTAGGGTTTTTGAATTATTAATAACGAAGATTTGTTGTTTTTCAGATACTGGTTGGACGATCCATGCAAGCTGAAAGAAGCCATGAATCCTGGTTATAAGTGTCAATGTCCTCCAAAACCATCAAAAAGAGTGGGATTCCAAAACAATTAGCAGATCAAAAAAACTAAAACCCTTTTCTGCTAAAAACAACCACAGCTTTTTTCTTTCATCCTGCACCTCGTATGCGGATTAAATTTTTACTACTACGAGTGGTCAATTCTTATGACAATAGGACGATGTGAACAAACCACTTAGTTGTAAAAATTCGCAGATTGGATAAACGAAAAAAGCCACACCTTGTAACGTTTCTTCGGGCTGACAAAAAATGGATAATTTTGTCATTCGATTAAAAGGGTTGTCTTTGACAAACTCAGGAAATAAGTTTCAAATAAAGAGTGTCCACAGCTAACTTTTTGTTCACAGTTACACGAAATTGATCTTGTTGATATGGTTCTTCCTATAAAAAAAAATTCATGTAAGCTAGGAGCTCACCGGATAATTAAGTATGACTTCTGTACCTTGTTACGGTTTTCCCTTCTCTTTTCTGTTTTTGAAATAGTAGGGTCAGCATTACGAGGCCAAACTGTGCATTTTGTGCATTGTAAGCGGATTCCGCAAAAAGGACGCTCCCCCGGGTTGACCTCCATACATCAAAAATGCTTATCATACAATTCCATACATCAAGTGTGTGGAAAAATGCTTGTCATACAATTTTCATACAATTTCTAAAAATGATTGAAAAAAGATATTTCTGTGGCTGTTTGATTCTAATAAAACAGTCTGGTAAAAAAAACCGAGGTTTTCGCTTTTTGAAAAAAAAAGCTTGTCATACAATTCCCATATATGGAAATTGTATGACTGGCATTTTTTTGATGGCGACACAAAAATTTTTTAAGTAATTTTGAAAATTTAACCCAAAAACTTTTAGTTTTTTTTTCAACCGCAAATCGAATTTCGTACGCAAACAAACATTTTTCGAAAAAACTTTTTTTTGCATGCAAAATTTTATTTTTTTTGTGTGCATAACTTAGTCCTGGTTACGATAATATTGGCTTTTATTTTCTTTTGACTTAATCTTTTTTCTTCAAAAACGCTGAAAACTCTTATTTCCTTTGTATGGGGTGTTTATATATGCCTTGATCAATGTCTGATAATTTGAAAATTCAAAAATTTAAAATAATCACCATTAAAAAATGTTGCCAAAAACTACAAGTTTGTTGCTTTTGTTATATGAATTGTGAAAGACAGCTAAATTCAGGTCGTTTTCTATGCATTGTAAATGCAAAGACCGTCCAACCTTTGGTGCTTTGAGTAACCAAGGTCTTTGTCACTTGTGTTCGCCTGCAAACACAACCGAAAATTTTTCAGAAATAAATTTAGAAAAAAAAATCAAACTTTTTGGTTTATGGAAAAACACCTATCACACAATTTTCATTTATGGAAAAATGTTTATCATAGAAATTTCATACATTGGCTTGGTAACGATAATATTGGCTTTTATTTTCTTTTGACTTCATTTTTTTTCTTCAAAAACGCTGAAAACTCCTATTTCCTTTGTATGGGGTGTTTATATATGCCTTGATCAATGTCTGATAAATTGAAAATTCAAAAATGCAAGACCGTCCATGCAAGACCGTCCAACCTTTGGTGCTTTGAGTAACCAAGGTCTTTGTCAGTTGTGTTCGGTTGCGAAAAAAATTTAGGAAGAAAAAATCAATTTTTTTGATTTATGGAAAAATACCTATCATACAATTTTCATATATGGAAAAAAGCTTATCATAGAGTTTTCATACAATTTTCTGTACGTATGGCATTGTATGGAATTGTATGACAAGAAGTTTCTCATATATGGGAATTGTATGATAAGAAGTTTCGGTCATCCCGGGCCCTTTGTTCTTCTTTTGTTCTTTAATTTTCTTTGATCGTTCCGACAAAGTTTTAACATGTTTAAAGACTTGTCTCTGGAATCCAGGAATATAGAGACACAAAATTGTGCCCCTATCCAGTGCACAGTTTGGCCTCGTAATGAGTTAAAAAGATCCTAATTAGTGATCGAGGAAGTGTTTTTTTTTTCAAAAGATATATTTAAAAAAACATCAAGTTGTTATTCAGTAAGCATAAACATTAAATCAAGATTCCTAGGATCAACCTAAACTTTTCCGAGGCGAAAGGAGTTCTTGATTTTTCCAAAAATACCAACTAAAACTTTCTGTTTCAGTTTTTTTTAAATTTTTTTTCTCAGCTAAAAAAGTCAGTTGTCCTAAAGCTACCTAATTTTGCGACCAAGTGATAACTCTCTTGCGACAAATCATACCGAGGCAAAATGAAATGTCTTAAGTAAATCGACATACCTCGAACAACTATTTAAATAATCTTTGACTATTCTAACAAACTATTCTAATAAACTAACCTAGTAATAATTGACTTCAATAGTTTTTGCTACGAAAAACAAAATATATATTGTAACGACATATTGTAATAGTCTTTAAAGGAAAAAATAACAACTATTTTTATACCCGCGCCGAAGTTTCTCGGATTAAAACAGCTTATGTATTCAGAAAATCTTGCCAAAATGATAATGTGTCACCAATTTAAGCAACAAGTTTTATTAAAACAGCGAGAAAACTGAATATTTTTAGAACAATTATGCTGCATTATCATTTCCTTATATCTAACTTTTCTACCTTTAAATTCAAAAAATCTTTTTTTTTCCATTTAAATGCCACAAATCTATTTTTTGTCATGATATTTATTTGAAAAAAAATGACTCACTGAAAGCATGATTTATTTTCTAAGTGAAAATTGAAAAACAGCAGTCTTCAAAGTTTTTGTGAAATCTTGCAGAGTTATTTAATAGTTTTAAAGCCTTTCGAACATAAATTAAGTATAAAGTCATCAAAAAATTCTGTTTTGCAAAAAAAGTTAAATTCTTAATAATTGTTAGATCCAAAACAATTTAAGACAATGAGTTAAGGCATCAGAAAGCAGTTAAATCTGAAATCAAGAGCCACAAAAAAGGAGCACTGAAGCACAGTATTAACGAAAAATTGATATTAAAAAATAAATCACTTAAGCATTATTTGGGTTTATGCCTTCACAAGTAAAATGAAAAAGTGGAATAAAGGAGCGCGGGGTTTTGATCAGATGGAATTCCCGAGGGTTGCATACGGAGGAATTTTGTGAATTGTTCATGTTAATGAACGGGAAACAGAAGAACAGAAGTAAAGATACCAAAAGTGTCAAACAAAAAAAAAGAAAAAAAATTGTAAAGAGAAGCAAAAAAGGAAACAAAATGATACTTTTGCAACCGAATTAGTTTTCTCTTTAAATAAATTCAACTCTATTTTGTAAAAGAAAAACTCAAGTTTGAACATGATTGACTAATTTTAGAAAAAAAACTTTCTGAATTTTTTTGAGACAAGCAATTAAAAGCCAATACAATTGATTATGATTATGCTATGAACATATAATTGCAGTTATTAGATATTAATCAAAGAAACCTTGGTGGGGATAAGTACTAAAATTTAAATTATTCTACATGTTATGCGATCTTTTTCTACTCTATTTAATTTGACGACTGTAGTGCGCTTCTAAATTGATTGTTGTTCCACCAAAAAATTGTTCCGACTTTCAAAGGAACATTTATTCTCGGGGTTGTGTTTTTTTATTCAGACCAAGTCTCAAAACCAATTCACGCGGGGATTGGTCCAGGGATTTTCGTGGTTCCAGAAGGAGCGCGCTCACAACTAGACTATCGTGGTTCAAAAATTGGGGTGAAGCTCACTTATAGACTAATGCGACTATAAGGGCGCTGTGATACTTTGATGCTGAAAATTTAACGCGTATTATTTACGCGTGGCAAATTACCGCGCATCACAAAATTGTTTCAAATTCAATTGAGGCAGGCTTTTTGATCGTAATAATTCCATGCACGATTCCTAATATTCAGCTTTAAACTCATAATTTGTCAACATTTACCAAAAGCTAGTCGAGACCAGTAAATGGAATATTCAGGGCGTCAACTGTCAACTGTCAACATCTAGTCAACTGTCCGTGTCTATGGTTGTCAATACTTCAATTTCAATTTCTGTGTCTGCCTTTTACTTAGTCGGATTTTTCAACATTACTAAACTTTTATTAGAGCGTTTTAGAAAAATAGACGGAAAAAAACAAAAAGAACGGAATAAAAAGAAAATCAATACCCGAGTCGAGATTTTTCATCTAATTTGAAGCAAGATTTGAGCGGTTTGAGCGGTTTTTTTAGACAATTACGCTCAAAATCTTGCTTCAAAAAAAGCGGTTTGAGCGGTTTTTGAACGGTTTATCTAAAAAAACCGCTCAAAAACCGCGCAAGATTTGAACGGTTTTTAGCGGTTTATCTAAAATCTTGCGCGGTCTTTGAGCGGTTTTTGAGCGGTTTTTTTAGATAAACCGCTCAAAACCGTTCAAATCTTGCGCGGTTTTTGAGCGTTTTTTTTAGATAAACCGTTCAAAAACCGCTCAAACCGCTCATTTTGAAGCAAGATTTTGAGCGTAATTGTCAAAAAAAACCTCTCAAATCTTACATATTTTCCGGTTATTTTGCTCGAGCATTTGAAAAAAGTCGCTCACATTGTTTTTGGTCAAGACATCGAAAAAAATATTGCTTAATTTGAGAACGGTTAAACACTTTTTTTAAATTGTAGATAGTATTTCAAGCGTAAAAAGCTACGATCGGATACAATTCTCCTAAAATTAACCCCAAAAGCGCCACATTCTAAAAAATCTTGTCGTTTCGTTATCCATGTTTCCGCTTGATTTCTAAAACATTTGATATTGCTCATGTAAAAACAGTCGAAAGTTTGTGAGAGTGAAATTATACGACATTCAAATAAAATTAGAAAAAATTCGAGTGCCAGAGCGACTGAATGTGGCATATGCGGTCTACAAGCATACAATCTTTATTTCATTATAGACAGCAGCGTACTAATGAATCTGATTTCTTGAAAAAATAAGCCTTATAAAGGTAGTGTATTGTTCAAACGGCAGAATAACAAACAGTCTAGCTGGCAAAAAAATGACCGCAGCTAACACGTCGTGACAATGTTTGTTTATTGTTTGTTTTGTTAACCTGGTTTGATCGTTCGAAAATTTCAAATGTTCAAAATTGTTTTGATTACGAGTTAATCAGGTTTATTCTTCGTTCAAAATAAGTTGCTTGTATCAGTGCGAAGCCCTGAATGTTCCGTTCCGACTTCCCTATAACGTCTATGGAATAGCCTTTACTTCAAAAATTGTGATGAAATCAAGCAAAGGCAAAACGTTGAGTTTTTGTTTTCATGAAAACCCTTTACAGCGCGCCATATAAATTTCAAAAAGATAGAATTAAGTTGTACTCATCCAACAAGCAGGAATAGCCAAACTCAATTCATTTTGGGATGGTTTTTGTGCCGGGTCATTTTGGGTGCCGGACATCAAGCCGACTGGACTTCAAGCCGAATTCTAAAATTAGGGACTTCAAGCCGAATAGTTCTTTATAAAGTCGTGAAATATGATTAATTTGAAAAGTTTTTTGAAGAGTTTCTGAATTTCATGATCTTTCTTTACTAGTTATCGGCGTTTTCATAAAAATTAAGCCTTCAAAGGATGTTTCGGAAAGTTGGAAAGTAAAACATGGTTGAAGGCATTTTTCATGTTTATAATTTATGCATTTCAAAAACCGGCTGATGTTATTAACGGATGCCAATCACAAATGGTGCATTGTCATGAAAAACGCTTATCATGGACTAAACTTGCCAAAATTTTAAAAAGCAACGTTTTACAGATGATAAAATTGTGTTTTGAGGTGCCTGTAAAGTTTTAATTTCGGCTTCAAGTCCTTTCGGCTTGAAGTCCCGTCGGCTTGTTGTCCTAGACCCGGTCATTTTGACGCTTACGCGTTGAAGAACAAAGTAAATTGCACGCAATTGTCACAAATTGACAAAGATGACTATTTTCAAGCCCCCATACAAAAATCACCCGGGTTGACCTCCATACACCGAAAATGCTTATCATACAATTCCATACATCAAGTGTGTGGAAAAATGCTTGTCATACAATTTTCATACAATTTCTATAAAGGGTTGAAAAAAGATATAAACTTATTTCTGTGGCTGTTTGATTGTAATAAAACGGTCTGGTGATTAAAAAAACCGAGGTTTTCGTTTTTTGAAAAAATGCTTATCATACAATTCCCATATATGAAAATTGTATGACTGGCTTTTTTTTCGATGGCGTAATTTTGAAAATTTGGCCCTAAAAATTTTTGTATTTTTTTTCTAACCGCAAGTCAAATTTCGTACGCAAACAAATATTTTTCGAAAAAAAATTTTTTTTGCATGCAAAATTGATTTTTTCGTGTGCAGAACGTAGTCCTGGATACATTAATATTGGCTTTTATTTTCTTTTCATTGATTTTTTTTTTTCAAAAACGCTGAAAATTCCTACTTTTTTGTATGGGGTGTTTATATATGCCTTGATCAATGTCTGATAATTTGAAAATTCAAAATTTTAAAATAATTATCAATGAAAAGTTTTGCCAAAAATTAAAAGTTTGTTACTTTTGTTATATCAATTGTGAAAGACAAACCAAATCAGGTCGTTATATATGCATTGTAAATGCAAGACCGTCCAACCTTTGGTGCTTTGAGTAACCAAGGTCTTTGTCAGTTGTGTTCGGTTGCGAAAAAAATTTAGAAAGAAAAAATCAATTTTTTTGAT